>NW_023665540.1:2500-10000 GCF_014743375.2 Drosophila subpulchrella
AGACAGACAGACAGACAGACAGACAGACAGACAGACAGACAGACAGACAGACAGACAGACAGACAGACAGACAGACAGACAGACAGACAGACAGACAGACAGACAGACAGACAGACAGACAGACAGACAGACAGACAGACAGACAGACAGACAGACAGACAGACAGACAGACAGACAGACAGACAGACAGACAGACAGACAGACAGACAGACAGACAGACAGACAGACAGACAGACAGACAGACAGACAGACAGACAGACAGACAGACAGACAGACAGACAGACAGACAGACAGACAGACAGACAGACAGACAGACAGACAGACAGACAGACAGACAGACAGACAGACAGACAGACAGACAGACAGACAGACAGACAGACAGACAGACAGACAGACAGACAGACAGACAGACAGACAGACAGACAGACAGACAGACAGACAGACAGACAGACAGACAGACAGACAGACAGACAGACAGACAGACAGACAGACAGACAGACAGACAGACAGACAGACAGACAGACAGACAGACAGACAGACAGACAGACAGACAGACAGACAGACAGACAGACAGACAGACAGACAGACAGACAGACAGACAGACAGACAGACAGACAGACAGACAGACAGACAGACAGACAGACAGACAGACAGACAGACAGACAGACAGACAGACAGACAGACAGACAGACAGACAGACAGACAGACAGACAGACAGACAGACAGACAGACAGACAGACAGACAGACAGACAGACAGACAGACAGACAGACAGACAGACAGACAGACAGACAGACAGACAGACAGACAGACAGACAGACAGACAGACAGACAGACAGACAGACAGACAGACAGAGAGACAGACAGACAGACAGACAGACAGACAGACAGACAGACAGACAGACAGACAGACAGACAGACAGACAGACAGACAGACAGACAGACAGACAGACAGACAGACAGACAGACAGACAGACAGACAGACAGACAGACACAGACAGACAGACAGACAGACAGACAGACAGACAGACAGACAGACAGACAGACAGACAGACAGACAGACAGACAGACAGACAGACAGACAGACAGACAGACAGACAGACAGACAGACAGACAGACAGACAGACAGACAGACAGACAGACAGACAGACAGACAGACAGACAGACAGACAGACAGACAGACAGACAGACAGACAGACAGACAGACAGACAGACAGACAGACAGACAGACAGACAGACAGACAGACAGACAGACAGACAGACAGACAGACAGACAGACAGACAGACAGACAGACAGACAGACAGACAGACAGACAGACAGACAGACAGACAGACAGACAGACAGACAGACAGACAGACAGACAGACAGACAGACAGACAGACAGACAGACAGACAGACAGACAGACAGACAGACAGACAGACAGACAGACAGACAGACAGACAGACAGACAGACAGACAGACAGACAGACAGACAGACAGACAGACAGACAGACAGACAGACAGACAGACAGACAGACAGACAGACAGACAGACAGACAGACAGACAGACAGACAGACAGACAGACAGACAGACAGACAGACAGACAGACAGACAGACAGACAGACAGACAGACAGACAGACAGACAGACAGACAGACAGACAGACAGACAGACAGACAGACAGACAGACAGACAGACAGACAGACAGACAGACAGACAGACAGACAGACAGACAGACAGACAGACAGACAGACAGACAGACAGACAGACAGACAGACAGACAGACAGACAGACAGACAGACAGACAGACAGACAGACAGACAGACAGACAGACAGACAGACAGACAGACAGACAGACAGACAGACAGACAGACAGACAGACAGACAGACAGACAGACAGACAGACAGACAGACAGACAGACAGACAGACAGACAGACAGACAGACAGACAGACAGACAGACAGACAGACAGACAGACAGACAGACAGACAGACAGACAGACAGACAGACAGACAGACAGACAGACAGACAGACAGACAGACAGACAGACAGACAGACAGACAGACAGACAGACAGACAGACAGACAGACAGACAGACAGACAGACAGACAGACAGACAGACAGACAGACAGACAGACAGACAGACAGACAGACAGACAGACAGACAGACAGACAGACAGACAGACAGACAGACAGACAGACAGACAGACAGACAGACAGACAGACAGACAGACAGACAGACAGACAGACAGACAGACAGACAGACAGACAGACAGACAGACAGACAGACAGACAGACAGACAGACAGACAGACAGACAGACAGACAGACAGACAGACAGACAGACAGACAGACAGACAGACAGACAGACAGACAGACAGACAGACAGACAGACAGACAGACAGACAGACAGACAGACAGACAGACAGACAGACAGACAGACAGACAGACAGACAGACAGACAGACAGACAGACAGACAGACAGACAGACAGACAGACAGACAGACAGACAGACAGACAGACAGACAGACAGACAGACAGACAGACAGACAGACAGACAGACAGACAGACAGACAGACAGACAGACAGACAGACAGACAGACAGACAGACAGACAGACAGACAGACAGACAGACAGACAGACAGACAGACAGACAGACAGACAGACAGACAGACAGACAGACAGACAGACAGACAGACAGACAGACAGACAGACAGACAGACAGACAGACAGACAGACAGACAGACAGGACAGACAGACAGACAGACAGACAGACAGACAGACAGACAGACAGACAGACAGACAGACAGACAGACAGACAGACAGACAGACAGACAGACAGACAGACAGACAGACAGACAGACAGACAGACAGACAGACAGACAGACAGACAGACAGACAGACAGACAGACAGACAGACAGACAGACAGACAGACAGACAGACAGACAGACAGACAGACAGACAGACAGACAGACAGACAGACAGACAGACAGACAGACAGACAGACAGACAGACAGACAGACAGACAGACAGACAGACAGACAGACAGACAGACAGACAGACAGACAGACAGACAGACAGACAGACAGACAGACAGACAGACAGACAGACAGACAGACAGACAGACAGACAGACAGACAGACAGACAGACAGACAGACAGACAGACAGACAGACAGACAGACAGACAGACAGACAGACAGACAGACAGACAGACAGACAGACAGACAGACAGACAGACAGACAGACAGACAGACAGACAGACAGACAGACAGACAGACAGACAGACAGACAGACAGACAGACAGACAGACAGACAGACAGACAGACAGACAGACAGACAGACAGACAGACAGACAGACAGACAGACAGACAGACAGACAGACAGACAGACAGACAGACAGACAGACAGACAGACAGACAGACAGACAGACAGACAGACAGACAGACAGACAGACAGACAGACAGACAGACAGACAGACAGACAGACAGACAGACAGACAGACAGACAGACAGACAGACAGACAGACAGACAGACAGACAGACAGACAGACAGACAGACAGACAGACAGACAGACAGACAGACAGACAGACAGACAGACAGACAGACAGACAGACAGACAGACAGACAGACAGACAGACAGACAGACAGACAGACAGACAGACAGACAGACAGACAGACAGACAGACAGACAGACAGACAGACAGACAGACAGACAGACAGACAGACAGACAGACAGACAGACAGACAGACAGACAGACAGACAGACAGACAGACAGACAGACAGACAGACAGACAGACAGACAGACAGACAGACAGACAGACAGACAGACAGACAGACAGACAGACAGACAGACAGACAGACAGACAGACAGACAGACAGACAGACAGACAGACAGACAGACAGACAGACAGACAGACAGACAGACAGACAGACAGACAGACAGACAGACAGACAGACAGACAGACAGACAGACAGACAGACAGACAGACAGACAGACAGACAGACAGACAGACAGACAGACAGACAGACAGACAGACAGACAGACAGACAGACAGACAGACAGACAGACAGACAGACAGACAGACAGACAGACAGACAGACAGACAGACAGACAGACAGACAGACAGACAGACAGACAGACAGACAGACAGACAGACAGACAGACAGACAGACAGACAGACAGACAGACAGACAGACAGACAGACAGACAGACAGACAGACAGACAGACAGACAGACAGACAGACAGACAGACAGACAGACAGACAGACAGACAGACAGACAGACAGACAGACAGACAGACAGACAGACAGACAGACAGACAGACAGACAGACAGACAGACAGACAGACAGACAGGACAGACAGACAGACGACAGACAGACAGACAGACAGACAGACAGACAGACAGACAGACAGACAGACAGACAGACAGACAGACAGACAGACAGACAGACAGACAGACAGACAGACAGACAGACAGACAGACAGACAGACAGACAGACAGACAGACAGACAGACAGACAGACAGACAGACAGACAGACAGACAGACAGACAGACAGACAGACAGACAGACAGACAGACAGACAGACAGACAGACAGACAGACAGACAGACAGACAGACAGACAGACAGACAGACAGACAGACAGACAGACAGACAGACAGACAGACAGACAGACAGACAGACAGACAGACAGACAGACAGACAGACAGACAGACAGACAGACAGACAGACAGACAGACAGACAGACAGACAGACAGACAGACAGACAGACAGACAGACAGACAGACAGACAGACAGACAGACAGACAGACAGACAGACAGACAGACAGACAGACAGACAGACAGACAGACAGACAGACAGACAGACAGACAGACAGACAGACAGACAGGACAGACAGACAGACAGACAGACAGACAGACAGACAGACAGACAGACAGACAGACAGACAGACAGACAGACAGACAGACAGAGACAGACAGACAGACAGACAGACAGACAGACAGACAGACAGACAGACAGACAGACAGACAGACAGACAGACAGACAGACAGACAGACAGACAGACAGACAGACAGACAGACAGACAGACAGACAGACAGACAGACAGACAGACAGACAGACAGACAGACAGACAGACAGACAGACAGACAGACAGACAGACAGACAGACAGACAGACAGACAGACAGACAGACAGACAGACAGACAGACAGACAGACAGACAGACAGACAGACAGACAGACAGACAGACAGACAGACAGACAGACAGACAGACAGACAGACAGACAGACAGACAGACAGACAGACAGACAGACAGACAGACAGACAGACAGACAGACAGACAGACAGACAGACAGACAGACAGACAGACAGACAGACAGACAGACAGACAGACAGACAGACAGACAGACAGACAGACAGACAGACAGACAGACAGACAGACAGACAGACAGACAGACAGACAGACAGACAGACAGACAGACAGACAGACAGACAGACAGACAGACAGACAGACAGACAGACAGACAGACAGACAGACAGACAGACAGACAGACAGACAGACAGACAGACAGACAGACAGACAGACAGACAGACAGACAGACAGACAGACAGACAGACAGACAGACAGACAGACAGACAGACAGACAGACAGACAGACAGACAGACAGACAGACAGACAGACAGACAGACAGACAGACAGACAGACAGACAGACAGACAGACAGACAGACAGACAGACAGACAGACAGACAGACAGACAGACAGACAGACAGACAGACAGACAGACAGACAGACAGACAGACAGACAGACAGACAGACAGACAGACAGACAGACAGACAGACAGACAGACAGACAGACAGACAGACAGACAGACAGACAGACAGACAGACAGACAGACAGACAGACAGACAGACAGACAGACAGACAGACAGACAGACAGACAGACAGACAGACAGACAGACAGACAGACAGACAGACAGACAGACAGACAGACAGACAGACAGACAGACAGACAGACAGACAGACAGACAGACAGACAGACAGACAGACAGACAGACAGACAGACAGACAGACAGACAGACAGACAGACAGACAGACAGACAGACAGACAGACAGACAGACAGACAGACAGACAGACAGACAGACAGACAGACAGACAGACAGACAGACAGACAGACAGACAGACAGACAGACAGACAGACAGACAGACAGACAGACAGACAGACAGACAGACAGACAGACAGACAGACAGACAGACAGACAGACAGACAGACAGACAGACAGACAGACAGACAGACAGACAGACAGACAGACAGGACAGACAGACAGACAGACAGACAGACAGACAGACAGACAGACAGACAGACAGACAGACAGACAGACAGACAGACAGACAGACAGACAGACAGACAGACAGACAGACAGACAGACAGACAGACAGACAGACAGACAGACAGACAGACAGACAGACAGACAGACAGACAGACAGACAGACAGACAGACAGACAGACAGACAGACAGACAGACAGACAGACAGACAGACAGACAGACAGACAGACAGACAGACAGACAGACAGACAGACAGACAGACAGACAGACAGACAGACAGACAGACAGACAGACAGACAGACAGACAGACAGACAGACAGACAGACAGACAGACAGACAGACAGACAGACAGACAGACAGACAGACAGACAGACAGACAGACAGACAGACAGACAGACAGACAGACAGACAGACAGACAGACAGACAGACAGACAGACAGACAGACAGACAGACAGACAGACAGACAGACAGACAGACAGACAGACAGACAGACAGACAGACAGACAGACAGACAGACAGACAGACAGACAGACAGACAGACAGACAGACAGACAGACAGACAGACAGACAGACAGACAGACAGACAGACAGACAGACAGACAGACAGACAGACAGACAGACAGACAGACAGACAGACAGACAGACAGACAGACAGACAGACAGACAGACAGACAGACAGACAGACAGACAGACAGACAGACAGACAGACAGACAGACAGACAGACAGACAGACAGACAGACAGACAGACAGACAGACAGACAGACAGACAGACAGACAGACAGACAGACAGACAGACAGACAGACAGACAGACAGACAGACAGACAGACAGACAGACAGACAGACAGACAGACAGACAGACAGACAGACAGACAGACAGACAGACAGACAGACAGACAGACAGACAGACAGACAGACAGACAGACAGACAGACAGACAGACAGACAGACAGACAGACAGACAGACAGACAGACAGACAGACAGACAGACAGACAGACAGACAGACAGACAGACAGACAGACAGACAGACAGACAGACAGACAGACAGACAGACAGACAGACAGACAGACAGACAGACAGACAGACAGACAGACAGACAGACAGACAGACAGACAGACAGACAGACAGACAGACAGACAGACAGACAGACAGACAGACAGACAGACAGACAGACAGACAGACAGACA
>NW_023665541.1:0-64089 GCF_014743375.2 Drosophila subpulchrella
ATCTCACCGGCCAAAGAGGATCTTATGTTTTCCGAGTTGGAGAATATGTTAGCGTTAGGCGTGATTGAAGAATCCAAAAGCCCATGGAGCAGTAACTGTGTTCTCGTGAGGAAAGGACAGAAAGTTCGCTTGTGTCTCGATTCTAGAGAAGTGAATAAGTTAACTATAAAGGACGCTTATCCACTACCGCACATAGACGGGATACTTAGCCGATTGCCTCCCGCGCGCTATATCACAGGTCTTGATATGAAACACGCTTTCTGGCAAATTCCGCTCGAGGAAAAGTCCAGGCAGTACACGGCATTTACAATACCTAACAGGCCCTTGTATCAATATAAGGTGATGCCTTTTGGTCTATGTAACGCCGCTCAAACTCTGTGTAGACTGATGGATTTGGTTATTCCAGCGAAATTGCGTACGAGAGTATTCGTCTATTTGGACGACCTCTTGGTTTTGTCTGACGATTTCGAGTCGCACATGAAGCTGTTAGAAGAGATCGCAGGCTATCTTCGTGATGCGAACCTGACAATAAACATAGCCAAATCAAAGTTCTGTATGACTGAAATTAAGTACCTAGGTTTTGTCATTGGTCACGGTGAACTGAAAGTTGACCCGGACAAAGTAAGTGCAATCGAAAAGTTCCCTGCACCTACAACCGTTAAGCAATTGCGCAGATTTCTTGGTCTAGCAGGTTGGTACCGACGCTTTGTGGATAACTATGCCACGATTGCCGTTCCGCTAACTGATCTGCTCAAGAAAAATAAAGTTCTGTCGTGGACTCAAGCGGCAGAGGACGCTTTTAACCAGCTAAAAACCAAATTAGTCTCATCTCCAATCTTGAGGACACCAAATTTTAAGAAACCTTTCATTCTGCTTTGCGATGCAAGCCTGTACGGGCTCGGCTGCGTATTAGCTCAAGAAAATGAGGATGGAGTCGAACTACCCATAGCGTATATGTCTGAAAAGCTGTCTAAGGCGCAGCGAAATTATTCGGTGACCGAATTAGAGTGCTTAGCAGTCATTAAGGGCATAAATAAGTTCAGAGCCTACGTTGAAGGTCAAGATTTTTGCGTCATAACTGACCATGCTTCACTTCAATGGCTAAAGCGACAAAAGGACTTGTCCGGCCGTTTGGCTAGATGGTCCATTCGTCTGCAAGGGTTCTCATTCACGATCAAACATCGCCGTGGATCAGAAAATGTTGTGGCCAATGCACTTTCGCGTCGCGAAGAGGAAGTAGTGTCTTGCATTTCCGACGGAGGACCCATTATTGACTTAAGTTCACAGGAGTTTAATTCAGAACAGTACCTCGAATTGAGAAAACGGATCAAGGACAACCAGTCAAAGCTACCCGATCTCAGGGTCGTGGATAATTTTGTGTATAAGGGAACCGAACCAGCGAAAGGAGACGTGTTGCAGGAAGAGGAATCATGGAAACTTTGGGTTCCAATCAACCTCATCCACCAGGTTTTAATACGAGCGCACAATTCCCCCGATGCTGCACACATTGGAATGAACAAAATGATTGAGAAACTCAGGCGTCATCTATTCTGGCCAGGAATGGTAACGCAGATTCGCAGCTTCGTTTCACAGTGTTCCACTTGCAAGTCAACAAAGAGCCCAAACAAGGTTCTTAGACCACCCATGGGGAGACCCACAACTTCAGACCGCCCATTTCAGAAACTGTATATGGATCTTCTTGGCCCATACCCACGGTCCAAGAAAGGAAATATAGGACTTTTGATAATAGTTGACCATTGTACAAAGTTTCACTTCCTACAGCCATTGCGAAAATTCACGTCCGAAAGGATTTGCGAATTTCTGGAGAAGCACGTGTTTTACACCTTCGGTACACCAGAGTCCATACTCACGGACAACGGCTCGCAGTTCAAATCAGGTTATTTTAGAGCGTTCTTAACGAAATTCGGAGTCAAGCATATTTGCACAGCAATTTATTCACCACAAACTAACGCAAGTGAGCGAGTAAATAGATCGATACTAGCCGCAGTTTGGAGCTTATGTCGGCAGTGACCACACTAACTGGGATCTAAATATCGATGCGATAAGCGCGTCTTTAAGATCTAGTGTACACCGCAGTACAGAATTTTCCCCGTATTTTCTCTGTTTCGGTCAGAACATGGTAGCCAACGGACAGGATTACGAATTGCTTAGGAATCTGGATTTGTTGACCGACGATGTGGCACTGAAAACACCTGACATGTTGCAAGTAGCACGCCAGCAAGCTAAAAAGAAGATTTCAGAATCACATGCCGCAAATGCTAGGGTATATAATTTGCGTAGTCGAACCGTTCAATTGCACGTTGGAGACACGGTATTCGCTCGCAGTTTCGCCCAGAGTAACGCAGCGAAAAAGTTTAGTAGCAAACTTGCGCCTGTCTTTATCAAGGCATCGGTGACGAAAAAGATTAGTCCAACATATTACGAGTTAGCGAACGAAGCAAATAAGTCTTTAGGAGTATACCATTTGAAAGATATCAGAACCTAAAGTGTGCATATCATGGAGCTTACTGACCCTTGGTTTCTTTCAGTTAACTCCTCTGTGAGTTCAATCTCTTGCCGAGTTAACTGTGGTGTGGGGGCCAGTCGTAAATGGAAGTATAAACTTTTGAGAAAAATCTAAGTAAAGTCATTTTGCATGTAAATTCGCATATGTCTAACAGCTAAACGCAGGGTATAGCAGAGAGCAGCGAATATCGTCCAGCTGACCCGCTTACACGTATAGTCTGTCAGCATAACAGCCTCTCTTTCTCGCGCGCACCGAAAACGTGTGAAGGCAGAAAGGAGAACAGAATCTGGAAAGATCCCGTTAGGTGTGCTTGGCAACGCTGCAGCGTACAGCCAACTTCTCGCGTCAAGAGTTCTCGTTCACTTCGTTTAAAACTTTGAATAAGAACGGACGCAAGGCTGCTGCCGTAGTTAGAACACAAACGGAAAATTACAACCCACGCGGTTCGGGTTCCGTTAAGTGTGTGTGCACCGGCCAAGTCTATGCTAACAGGAGGATCACATATATTTTTGCACCCAACTACTGGTAAAAAAGAACAATTGAATTTAACCGCATAGGCAGGCTATTAAGTGGCGTGTATTTCTATGTATTTTTTTTGTAATAGGAAAAGAAAGGAGGTTCTGTCGAAGCCGGCCGGCAACATCAGCGCCAGCGCGGCGTGATCGCGCCGTCTTTAATTCAGCAACCGGTCGGCCAAGACGAGACTTTTTCTGGGTGTCAGTCAAGCCAACCTGCCACGGCAGGGTTGCCCCCCGCGGACACGTGTCGCGCTAGGTGCCCCCTGCGATCAGCAAGGGCGCGAACATTCTGGAAGGTGACCGAGGCTACAGATCGCCGCGAACGGCGTAAATCTCTGGCCCGGCATCCCACCAACCGCATGCCACGTGCGGCCTTGTAAGAACCGCCCTAATCGAAGGAAGTCTACCTGAGTGACCACTGGGGCTAGTGCATAACCTCACCCACACGCGCCACGCGCGGCATCCACCGCCCCAGCTCTGGCTAAGCCATAGAGCGACATTTTGGAGGGTTATGGTGCTAGTACAGCGGCCATTTTTGGACCACTGATCGCAGCCGTGGTCATACTTGGATAAGGAAGTGAACGGATACCGGATGTGACTTTTGCTACTACACCCACATCGCCTCACCAACACGCGCCACGCGCGGCATCAGGAATCTCAGCTCTGGCTAGTCCAGTGAGCAGTATCTCGGAAGGCGTTTTGTAAGCGCAGCAGACCCGGCACTTCGCCCGCATTCGCCACGTGCGGCTTGCCGATGGGAACAACCTTACCATAGGTGATCGCGTTTGAAGGAGAGCAACAGACCCGGCACTTCGCCCGTATTCGCCACGTGCGGCTTGCCGATGGGAGAAGCCTCACCATAGGCATATTTATCTGGAGGAGAGGATCGATTGATCAGACCTGCTGTCTGGCATGCGAAGACGCAGATCCCTTCGTATGTTGTGAGCTGTCGGAGGCGCTAACTTTTGTGTAGTTTAACTTTCGATCTATGTAGAGTAATTTTTCGGTACTAGCTTATGTAGCGTACCTTTGTATTGATTTAGTAGTAATTTTCTTTAAGTTCTGACAATGACCATCCGTACATTCCACATAACTGATCTTGTCAGAAATTAATATGATAACTTGTCTTAAAAGCATCCTTGCACAGCGTCTTCGATGGGCCCACCGAACCTGCATCGCCGGAGTTTTGCGTAAGTGAATATTGTTACCACCATATTGATTTTCTGACATTTGACCCATATATAAATGATATTATGATTATGCGTGCCAAATCAAACGGACGGTTATTCGGTCAGATTGAGTCTTGTTATATTTTGAGTTAAATTTGATTTTTGAATATGAAAGAATTTAAGTTGTTTTGGAATCATGATTGTAATTTCTTGATTTTCTTTTGTTAATTGAAGTTGATAGTTCAACAATGGTTGAATAAGTTTGTAACGCGGAATCGTGATTGATCTTGCTATGCCGCCGCTATATGAAGTAAAAATGTGAATAATGAATAAACATTGAATAAGGGATAACCGCAAACAATTTCACACGAGTTATCATGGTAGGGAGGGTACAGAAAGGGGCGGCAATATCATCGAGCCACCCTAACTCTTAATGTTTCCTGATTCGCTTGTGCCTTCAACGTCCGTCCGCGTGCCTTGAGTCCGTTTACACCCATTATTTTGTTGTTCGATCCTTTTAGATTACCGCTTAGTGCACTTAAAACTTTTTTCGCGTAGTACGGTGCGTGTTATAGAGAAGACTAGGAAGATCCCACGACAATCCGACGAGCTTAGCACCGAGCAATGCTAGAAGTGCACGAACCCGAATCTTCCTATACACTAGGTTATCCATAGTCTAGTGAACGCAGGCCTGAAAACCCTAGCTGTCTACTACAGCCACAAAAAGTGTTCAGCCAGCCTATAGTGCGATCTGTTGAAGAAAAACCACCGTTTTGAGTGGACAGAAGATGCAGACCAGGCTTTCAACCAGTTAAAGGACAGTCTAACATCTTCCCCAGTCTTACGTACTCCTGATTTCTCAAAGCAGTTCATTCTTCTCCATCGCGTATATGTCCGAAAAACTCTCGAAAGCCCAACAGAACTATTCGGTAACCGAATTGGAATGGCTGTGATTAGAGGCTAATGAAGCAGAAGGACTTATCGGGGAGGTTAGCCAGATGGGCAATCCGCATGCAAGGGTTTTCATTCGAGATCAAGCACAGAAAAGGGACTCAGAATGTCGTAGCCGATACGCTTTCTAGGAGAGACGAACTAGTAGTCAATGAGATTCACGGTCTCGGCCCTATGATCGACATGTCCTCGAAGGAGTTTTAGTCGCCAGAGTATGTAGAATTGACCAGAAGAATACAAGATGACCAGTCACGGCTGACAGACTTGCGTGTGGATAACGGTTCATGGAAGCTTTGGGTGCCTTCGAACCTCCGAAACAGCGTACTTCATCGAGCACACGATCCATGTGACTCAGCTCACCTAGGCATGGGACGAATGGCGCAGAAGCTTAAGCAATTCTGCTTTTGGCCGGGGATGATTACACAAATCCGTTCATACATATCAAACTGTCCCACATGTAAATCCACTAAAGGCGCAAACCTAGTACTAAGGCCGCCCATGGGCATGCCAATGACATCAGACAGACCTTTTCAGAAGCTGTATATGGATCTATTAGGGCCATATCCGAGGTCAAAAGAAGGTAATATCGGGTTATTGATTATAGTCGACCACATGTCTAAGTTCCATTTCTTGCAACCATTAAAGAAATTCACTTCGGATAAAATCTGCGATTATCTACTAAGACACGTCGTTTACACATTCGGCGTGCCCGAGTCGATTTTGACCGACAACGGTTCGCTATTTAAATCGGGACTATTCAAGGTGTTCCTGACTCGTTTTGGTATATCACATATCTGTACCGCGATCTACTCTCCTCAGGCCAACGCCAGTGAGAGGCTCAACCGTTCTGTCCTAGCAGCCGTACGCGCGTACGTAGGTCAAGACCACACCAATTGGGATAAGCAACTAAGTGAGATTAGCGGGTCCTTGAGGGCAAACTTCCATCGT
Organism: Drosophila subpulchrella; assembly: GCF_014743375.2. Taxonomy (NCBI): domain Eukaryota; kingdom Metazoa; phylum Arthropoda; class Insecta; order Diptera; family Drosophilidae; genus Drosophila; species Drosophila subpulchrella. The sequence continues at coordinate 6,114 of NW_023665541.1, forward strand.
AGCATAGGCTACTCACCATACTACCTTTGCTTCGGTCAGAACATGATATTAAATGGCAAAGATTACGACCTTCTTCGTAAGCTGGACTTATTGCAAGACGATGTAGCGATAAAGTATCCTGAATTTCATCAATTAGCTCGACAAGAGGCCAAAGCCAGAATAGCAGACAGCCATGAGACCAATTCTCGAAAGTACAACTTACGAAGTCGGACCGTACAGCTAAAGGTTGGCGACACTGTCTTCGCTAGGAATTTTGCACAGAGCAATGCCTTTAAGAAATTCAATAGCAAATTAGCGCCAGTTTTTATGATATCAAAGGTAATCAAGAAAGTCAGCCCGGCATACTATGAACTAGCAAACGAGAAAGGCAAATCAATAGGTATATACCATCTCAAAGATATTCAAATCGGCAAATAGACAGATCGTCATTTCAGTTAACAGCCTTTCGAGATATGATTCTCCATCTGTTAACTGTGGGTGTAGCTCAACAAGAGGCCAAAGCCAGAATAGCAGACAGCCATGAGACCAATGCTTGAAAGTACAACTTACGAAGTCGGACCGTACAGCTAAAGGTTGGCGACACTGTCTTCGCTAGGAATTTTGCACAGAGCAATGCCTTTAAGAAATTCAATAGCAAATTAGCGCCAGTTTTTATGATATCCCGGCATACCATGAACTAGCAAACGAGAAAGGCAAATCAATAGGTATATACTATCTCAAAGATATTCAAATCGGCAAATAGACAGATCGTCATTTCAGTTAACAGCCTTTCGAGATATGATTCTCCATCTGTTAACTGTGGGTGTAGGGTACAATGCACGCACGCACGCATAAGGGTTAAAGTTTTGGCTGCAAGTGGTTCCTCGCTCGCATGTATAAAACGTAAATAGCGGCTTAATTCCCGAATTTGCTGGACCGCCTCTCTGTACTGTACGTCTGCCATCTCGCTCGCACGACCTGCGGTGCGGCGACTGAACCGCACCGGACCGGTCATATAATATCGGAAGTGTTTCTGTTTCAGAACCCACCCCATAGAGTAAGAATCTATATAGAGGCGCCAATTGCTCTGCCCGAACCTCTGCCCAACCTCTGCTAAGAGCCAATTCAAGGCCAAGTTTGAAGCTAACTTAGGTGCGAAGCAACAGCAATAGGGTTTACGATTAATTACAAAACCAAAACAGTGAGCGAGAGCGGTGCAGAATGAGGTGGGAAAGAATTACAAGTTCGATCAAACTTTGAAAAAGAGGGCAAATAAGCTTTTTTCGCCTAGGTGGCATCATAGCCTCAATTTCGAAAGAGAGGGGCAGAGCAAATGGCGCCTCTATACATAATTACTCTATGCCCACCCACCCGCAATCGATCTCTTAACAGGCGCTAAGTCCCTGCCACTCAGTGTATGCTGGCGCTGATATCGTCGTGGCCTGGGGTGGCGTTTAGAACCCTGGTCGGTTGCCGGAAATTTTCTGCGAGTGTATTCATAAACAGTCAGAAGGGAATTTTCTTCGAATTGATCAGGAGGTCGGATCAGCCATCCAGCGCCCGCATCTCGGCTTACGTACCGGCAGCGGAGGCGCCTTCATGAACAGTTAAGCAACGCAGACCTAGCCAACACCTACACGTCAGAGACTATATGTGTAGTCGGGTAGATACCCCGCCCCCTCAACACCACTAAGGCATGAGGCCTAAGTAACAGGAGGCATCGGTCGCACGGCGTTGCCAGATGCGATTAGGCTGCTGTATGCTCAGCGGCGGTAACTTTGCGTAGTTTTTAGTTTTCCTTTTTTTTCTTTTTCTATTCGCTGTATTCCAGTAGTTTTTGCATAAATGTACTTGTACGAAATTTCAAACTATAGTTTTAAATACGTCCATTAGGTAAAAAAGTTCCTTATGTAAACGGGAAGTGCATCGAAGTTAATGTTGTAAACATCACACACATAAATATACATCATGTTCTAATCTACCCTCAAGGAATCAACGAGAGCTTCATTGGGCCCAATCGATGGATTTTCCTATAAAGTACCGATTGTGAGTAAACCCTTAATGAATATTGTATGAGTATGTTTGAGCCTTAATTATTGTCGATGCGAATCCCGTGATAGCTAAATCCTCTGGCGTAAATATATAAATAAGAATTTATCTAGTTAACCTGAATTACGTACCGCCCCTTTGAACTTGCAATGATTTGCCATATATATGTATATAATTTATTAGGGATATAAATCTTGAAGTATAGCCAATAAGTAAACGGCACCAGCCTGTGTTTAGATTATCTAAAACGACCTTTGAAGGGTTTATTAGAGGGTTTATTAATGGAAACTATGAATTCTTTGTATAACGCCACGATATGATCGTGTAAATTTCTTTTTTTTTAATGGATCGTCACCGGCGCTACATAATGTTTGAGGGGTATTAGAATATAATCTGATGTCAGATAAGGGGTAATCCAATAGATGTCAAGGTTACCATGGAAGGGTGGGTAAAGAATAGGGGGGCAAAGAACGTCCAAGTCTCCCTAACCCTTGATCGATTGGAGATCTGTTCCTGTGGGCGTAACTAAGCAGTGGGTACAGCCGATTACAACAATTTAGGTACATCTTAATAGATTCAGATAGTGCACTTATTTTCTTGTTTTATGTCGTCGTATAGCGGAAGTAGAAAGAACCCACGCCAGTCCGACGAGCATAGCGCAGAGCATCGCTAGAAGTGCACGACCTCTAAGACCAGCATACCGAGTGGCGACTTGAGAACCGTAGGACTCGAGTTGAACGCTACAAGGAATCCGATGTCGATACCGTATATCTTTATGGACTCGAGGAATGATTATGCTACTATCTGCATTAAAATATTTAATTTTAAAGGTAGTCAACATTTTCACCGTTTTTATGTCATTGATTTTAATGTTGCGAAGGCTTACAGAAATGGACCTCCTTTAAAACTTTAAAAGCCCGTAACATGGTCAAAAGGAATCCGATTTCGATACGGTATATCTTTAGGGACTCGTGGAATGATTAGCTACTATCTGCATTAAAATATTTAATTTAAAAGGTAGTCAACATTATCGCCGTTTTTATGTCATTGATTTTAATGTTGCGAAGGCTTACGGAAATGAACCTCCTCTAAAACTATAAAAGCCCGTAACTTGGTCAAAAGGAATCCGATTTCGATATGGCATACCTTCATGGACTCGTGGAATGATTAGCTACTATCTGCATTAAAATATTTAATTTTAAAGGTAGTCAACATTTTCACCGTTTTTATGTCATTGATTTTAATGTTGCGAAGGCTTACAGAAATGGACCTCCTCTAAAACTATAAAAGCCCGTAACTTGGTCAAAAGGAATCCGATTTTGATACGGTATATCTTTATGGACTCGTGGAATGATTGTGCTGCTATCTGCATTTAAATATTTAACTTTAAAGGTAGTCAACATTTTCACCGTATTTATTTAATTGATTTTAATGTTGCGAAGGCTAACAGAAATGGGCCTTCTTTAAAACATTAAAAGCCCATAAATTGGTCAAAAGGAATCCGATTTCGATATGGCATACCTTCATGGACTCGTGGAATGATTATGCTGCTATCTGCATTTAAATATTTCACTTTAAAGGTAGTCAACATTTTCACCGTTTTTATTACATTGATTTTAATGTTGCGAAGGCTTACGGAAATGGACCTCCTTTAAAACTTTAAAAGCCCGTAACTTGGCCAAAAGGAATCCGATTTCGATATGGTATACCTTTATGGACTTGTGGAATCATTATGCTGCTATCTGCATTAAAATATTTCACTTTAAAGGTAGTTTATTAGTCATTGATTTTAATGTTGCGAAGGCTTACAGAAATGGACCTCCTCTAAAACTTTAAAAGCCCGTAACTTGGTCAAAAGGAATCCGATTTCGATATGGTATATCTTTATGGACTCGTGGAATGATTATGCTGCTATCTGCATTTGAATATTTAACTTTAAAGGTAGTCAACATTTTCACCGTTTTTATGACATTGATTTTAATGTTGCAAAAGCTTACAGAAATGGACCTCCTTTAAAACTTTAAAAGCCCGTAACTTGTTCAAAAGGGACCCGATTTTGATATGGCATACCTTCATGGACTCGTGGAATGATTATGCTACTATCGGCATTAAATTATTTAATTTTAAAGGTTGTCAACATTTTCACCGTTTTTATGTCATTGATTTTAATGTTGCGAAGGCTTACAGAAATGGACCTCCTCTAAAACTATAAAAGCCCGTAACATGGTCAATAGGAATCCGATTTCGATACGGTATACCTTTATGGACTTGTGGAATCATTATGCTGCTATCTGCATTAAAATATTTCACTTTAAAGGTAGTTTATTAGTCATTGATTTTAATGTTGCGTAGGCTTACAGAAATGGACCTCCTTTAAATTTTTAAAAGCCCATAAATTGGTCAAAAGGAATCCGATTTCGATATGGTATACCTTCATGGACTCGTGGAATGATTATGCTGCTATCTGCATTAAAATATTTCACTTTAAAGTTAGTCAAAATTTTCACCGTTTTTATGACATTGATTTTAATGTTGCAAAAGCTTACAGAAATGGACCTCCTTTAAAACTTTAAAAGCCCGTAACTTGTTCAAAAGGGACCCGATTTTGATATGGCATACCTTCATGGACTCGTGGAATGATTATGCTACTATCGGCATTAAATTATTTAATTTTAAAGGTAGTCAACATTTTCACCGTTTTTATGTCATTGATTTTAATGTTGCGAAGGCTTACTGAAATGGACCTCCTCTAAAACTATAAAAGCCCGTAACATGGTCAATAGGAATCCGATTTCGATACGGTATATCTTTAGGGACTCGTGGAATGATAAGCTACTATTTGCATTAAAATATTTAATTTTAAAGGTAGTCAGCCTATCACCGTTTTTATGTCATTGATTTTAATGTTGCGAAGGCTTACGGAAATGGACCTCCTCTAAAACTATAAAAGCCCGTAACTTGGTCAAAAGGAATCCGATTTCAATATGGCATACCTTTATGGACTCATGGAATGATTATGCTGCTATCTGCATTAAAATATTTCACTTTATAGGTAGTCAACATTTTCACCGTTTTTATGTCATTGATTTTAATGTTGCGAAGGCTTACAGAAATGAACCTCCTTTAAAACTTTAAAAGCCCGTAACTTGGCCATAAGAATCCCGATTTCGATATGGTATATCTTTATGGACTCGTGGAATGATTATGCTGCTATCTGCATTAAAATATTTCACTTAATAGGTAGTCAACACTTTCACCGTTTTTATGTCATTGATTTTAATGTTGCGAAGGCTTACTGAAATGGACCTCCTCTAAAATTTTAAAAGCCCGTGACTTGGTCAAAAGGAATCCGATTTCGATATGGTATATCTTTATGGACTCGTGGAATGATTATGCTGCTATCTGCATTAAAATATTTTACTTTAAAGGTAGTCAACATTTTCACCGTTTTTATGTCATTGATTTTAATGTTGCGAAGGCTTACAGAAATGGACCTCCTCTAAAATTTTAAAAGCCCGTAACTTGGTCAAAAGGAATCCGATTTCGATACGGTATATCTTTAGGGACTCGTGGAATGATAAGCTACTATTTGCATTAAAATATTTAATTTTAAAGGTAGTCAACACTATCACCGTTTTTATGTCATTGATTTTAATGTTGCGAAGGCTTACGGAAATGGACCTCCTCTAAAACTATAAAAGCCCGTGACTTGGTCAAAAGGAATCCGATTTCGATATGGTATATCTTTATGGACTTGTGGAATGATTATGCTGCTATCTGCATTAAAATATTTTACTTTAAAGGTAGTCAACATTTTCACCGTTTTTATGTCATTGATTTTAATGTTGCGAAGGCTTACAGAAATGGACCTCCTCTAAAATTTTAAAAGCCCGTAACTTGGTCAAAAGGAATCCGATTTCGATATGGTATATCTTTATGGACTCGTGGAATGATTATGCTGCTATCTGCATTAAAATATTTAATTTTAAAGGTAGTAAACATTTTCACCGTTTTTATGTCATTGTGTCAGAAATGGACCTCCTCTAAAACTATAAAGGCCCGTAACATGGTCAAAAGGAATCTGATGTCCATACGGTAAATCTTTATGGACTCGAGGAATGATTATGCTACTATCTGCATTAAAATATTTAATTTTAAAGGTAGTCAACATTTACACCATTTTTATGTCATTGATTTTAATGTTGCGAAGGCTTACAGAAATAGACCTCCTTTAAAACTTTAAAAGCCCGTAACATGGTCAAAAGGAATCCGATTTCGATACGGTATATCTTTATGGACTCGTGGAATGATTAGCAACTATCTGCATTAAAATATTTAATATTAAAGGTAGTCAACATTATCACCGTTTTTATGTCATTGATTTTAATTTTGCGAAAGCTTTCGGAAATGGACCTCCTTTAAAACTTTAAAAGCCCATAAATTGGTCAAAAGGAATCCGATTTCGATATGGTATACCTTCATGGACTCGTGGAATGATTATGCTGCTATCTGCATTAAAATATTTCACTTTAAAGTTAGTCAAAATTTTCACCGTTTTTATGACATTGATTTTAATGTTGCAAAAGCTTACAGAAATGGACCTCCTTTAAAACTTTAAAAGCCCGTAACTTGTTCAAAAGGGACCCGATTTTGATATGGCATACCTTCGTGGACTCGTGGAATAATTATTCTACTATCGGCATTAAATTATTTAATTTTAAAGGTAGTAAACATTTTCACCGTTTATATGTCATTGATTTTAATGTTGCGAAGGCTTACAGAAATGGACCTCCTCTAAAACTTTTAAAGCCCGTAACTTGGTCAAAAGGAATCCGATTTCGATATGGTATATCTTTCTGGACTCGTGGAATGATAAGCTACTATTTGCATTAAAATATTTAATTTTAAAGGTAGTCAACACTATCACCGTTTTTATGTCATTGATTTTAATGTTGCGAAGGCTTACGGAAATGGACCTCCTCTAAAACTATAAAAGCCCGTAACTTGGTCAAAAGGAATCCGATTTCGATATGGCATACCTTTATGGACTCATGGAATGATTATGCTGCTATCTGCATTAAAATATTTCACTTTATAGGTAGTCAACATTTTCACCGTTTTTATGTCATTGATTTTAATGTTGCGAAGGGTTACAGAAATGGACCTCCTTTAAAACTTTAAAAGCCCGTAACTTGGCCATAAGAATCCCGATTTCGATATGGCATACCTTCATGGACTCGTGGAATGATTATGCTGCTATCTGCATTAAAATATTTCACTTTAAAGGTAGTCAACATTTTCACCGTTTTTATGTCATTGATTTTAATGTTGCGAAGGCTTACAGAAATGGACCTCCTCTAAAACTTTAAAAGCCCGTAACTTGTTCAAAAGGGACCCGATTTTGATATGACATACCTTCATGGACTCGTGGAATGATTATGCTACTATCGGCATTAAATTATTTAATTTTAAAGGTAGTAAACATTTTCACCGTTTTTATGTCATTGATTTTAATGTTGCGAAGGCTTACAGAAATGGACCTCCTCTAAAACTATAAAAGCCCGTAACATGGTCAAAAGGAATCCGATGTCCATACGGTATATCTTTATGGACTCGAGGAATGATTATGCTACTATCTGCATTAAAATATTTAATTTTAAAGGTAGTCAACATTTTCACCGTTTTTATGTTATTGATTTTAATGTTGCGAAGGCTTACAGAAATAGACCTCCTTTAAAACTTTAAAAGCCCGTAACATGGTCAAAAGGAATCCGATTTCGATACGGTATATCTTTATGGACTCGTGGAATGATTAGCTACTATCTGCATTAAAATATTTAATTTTAAAGGTAGTCAACATAATCACCGTTTTTATGTCATTGATTTTAATTTTGCGAAGGCTTACGGAAATGGACCTCCTTTAAAACTTTAAAAGCCCGTAACTTGGCCAAAAGGAATCCGATTTCGATATGGTATACCTTTATGGACTCGTGGAATCATTATGCTGATATCTGCATTAAAATATTTCACTTTATAGGTAGTCAACATTTTCACCGTTTTTATGTCATTGATTTTAATGTTGCGAAGACTTACAGAAATGGACCTCCTCTAAAACTTTTAAAGCCCGTAACTTGGTCAAAAGGAATCCGATTTCGATATGGTATATCTTTATGGACTCGTGAAATGATTATGCTGCTATCTGCATTAAAATATTTCACTTTATAGGTAGTCAACATTTTCACCGTTTTTATGTCATTGATCTTAATGTTGCGAAGGCTTACAGAAATGCATCTCCTCTAAAACTATAAAAGCCCGTAACATGGTCAAAAGGAATTCGATGTCGATACGGTATATCGTTATGGACTCGAGGAATGATTATGCTGCTATCTGCATTTAAATATTTCACTTTAAAGGTAGTCAACATTTTCACCGTTTATATGTCATTGATTTTAATGTTGCGAAGGCTTACAGAAATGGACCTCCTCTAAAACTTTTAAAGCCCGTAACTTGGTCAAAAGGAATCCGATTTCAATATGGTATATCTTTCTGGACTCGTGGAATGATTAGCTACTATCTGCATTAAAATATTTAATTTTAAATATAGTTAACATTTTCACCGTTTTTATGTCATTGATTTTAATGTTGCGAAGGCTTACGGAAATGGACCTCCTTTAAAACTTTCAAAGCCCGTAACTTGGCCAAAAGGAATCCGATTTCGATATGGTATATCTTTATGGACTCGTGAAATGATTATGCTGCTATCTGCATTAAAATATTTCACTTTATAGGTAGTAAACATTTTCACCGTTTTTATGTCATTGATCTTAATGTTGCGAAGGCTTACAGAAATGCATCTCCTCTAAAACTATAAAAGCCCGTAACATGGTCAAAAGGAATTCGATGTCGATACGGTATATCTTTATGGACTCGTGGAATGATTAGCTACTATCTGCATTAAAATATTTAATTTTAAATATAGTAAACATTTTCACCGTTTTTATGTCATTGATTTTAATGTTGCGAAGGCTTACAGAAATAGACCTCCTTTAAAACTTTAAAAGCCCGTAACATGGTCAAAAGGAATCCGATTTCGATACGGTATATCTTTATGGACTCGTGGAATGATTAGCTACTATCTGCATTAAAATATTTAATTTTAAAGGTAGTCAACATTATCACCGTTTTTATGTCATTGATTTTAATTTTGCGAAGGCTTACGGAAATGGACCTCCTTTAAAACTTTAAAAGCCCGTAACTTGGCCAAAAGGAATCCGATTTCGATATGGTATACCTTTATGGACTCGTGGAATCATAATGCTGATATCTGCATTAAAATATTTCACTTTATAGGTAGTCAACATTTTCACCGTTTTTATGTCATTGATTTTAATGTTGCGAAGGCTTACAGAAATGGACCTCCTTTAAAACTTTAAAAGCCCGTAATATGGTCAAAAGGAATCCGATTACGATACGGTATGTCTTTATGAACTCGTGGAATGATTATTCTACTATCTGCATTAAAATATTTAATTTTAAAGGTAGTCAACATTTGCACCGTTTTTATGTCATCGATTTTGATGTTGCGAAGGCTTACAGAAATGAACCTCCTTTAAAACTTTAAAAGCCCGTAACATGGTCAAAAGGAATCCGATTTCGATATGGTATATCTTTATGGACCCCTGGAATGATTAGCTACTATCTGCATTAAAATATTTAATTTTAAATATAGTAAACATTTTCACCGTTTTTATGTCATTGATTTTAATGTTGCGAAGGCTTACAGAAATGGACCTCCTCTAAAACTATAAAAGCCCGTAACTTGGACAAAAGGAATCCGATTTTGATACGGTATATCTTTATGGACTCGTGGAATGATTGTGCTGCTATCTGCATTTAAATATTTAACTTTAAAGGTAGTCAATATTTTCACCGTAGTTATGTCATTGATTTTAATGTTGCGAAGGCTTACAGAAATGGACCTTCTTTTAAACTTTAAAAGCCCATAAATTGGTCAAAAGGAATCATGGAATGATTATGCTGCTATCTGCATTAAAATATTTCACTTAATAGGTAGTCAACACTTTCACCGTTTTTATGTCATTGATTTTAATGTTGCGAAGGCTTACAGAAATGGACCTCCTCTAAAATTTTAAAAGCCCGTTACTTGGTCAAAAGGAATCCGATTTCGATATGGTATGTCTTTATGGACTCGTGGAATGATTAGCTGCTATCTGCATTAAAATATTTTAATTTAAAGGTAGTCAACATTTTCACCGTTTTTATGTCATTGATTTTAATGTTGCGAAGGCTTACAGAAGTGGACCTCCTCTAAAACTTTAAAAGCCCGTAACTTGGTCAAAAGGAATCCGATTTCGATATGGTATGTCTTTATGGACTCGTGGAATGATTAGCTACTATCTGCATTAAAATATTTCACTTTATAGGTAGCCAACATTTTCACCGTTTTTATGTCATTGATTTTAATGTTGCGAAGGCTTACAGAAATGGACCTCCTTTAAAACTTTAAAAGCCCGTAACTTGGCCATAAGCAATCCGATTTTGATATGGTATATCTTTATGGACTCGTGGAATGATTATGCTGCTATCTGCATTAAAATATTTCACTTTAAAGGTAGTCAACATTTACACCGTTTATATGTCATTGATTTTAATGTTGCGAAGGCTTACAGAAATGGACCTCCTCTAAAACTTTTAAAGCCCGTAACTTGGTCAAAAGGAATCCGATTTCGATATGGTATATCTTTATGGACTCGTGAAATGATTATGCTGCTATCTGCATTAAAATATTTCACTTTATAGGTAGTCAACATTTTCACCGTTTTTATGTCATTGATCTTAATGTTGCGAAGGCTTACAGAAATGCATCTCCTCTAAAACTATAAAAGCCCGTAACATGGTCAAAAGGAATTCGATGTCGATACGGTATATCGTTATGGACTCGAGGAATGATTATGCTACTATCTGCATTAAAATATTTAATTTTAAAGGTAGTCAACATTTTCACCGTTTTTATGTCATTGATTTTAATGTTGCGAAGGCTTACAGAAATGGACCTCCTCTAAAACTTTAAAAGCCCGTAACTTGGGCAAAAGGAATCCGATTTCGATATGGTATATATTTATGGACTCGTGGAATGATTATGCTGCTATCTGCATTTAAATATTTCACTTTAAAGGTAGTCAACATTTTCACCGTTTATATGTCATTGATTTTAATGTTGCGAAGGCTTACAGAAATTTACCTCCTCTAAAATTTTAAAAGCCCGTAACTTGGTCAAAAGGAATCCGATTTCGATATGGTATGTCTTTATGGACTCGTGGAATGATTAGCTGCTATCTGCATTAAAATATTTTAATTTAAAGGTAGTCAACATTTTCACCATTTTTATGTCATTGATTTTAATGTTGCGAAGGCTTACAGAAATGGACCTCCTCTAAAACTTTAAAAGCCCGTAACTTGGTCAAAAGGAATCCGATTTCGATATGGTATGTCTTTATGGACTCGTGGAATGATTAGCTACTATCTGCATTAAAATATTTCACTTTATAGGTAGCCAACATTTTCACCGTTTTTATGTCATTGATTTTAATGTTGCGAAGGCTTACAGAAATGGACCTCCTTTAAAACTTTAAAAGCCCGTAACTTGGCCATAAGGAATCCGATTTTGATATGGTATATCTTTATGGACTCGTGGAATGATTATGCTGCTATCTGCATTAAAATACTTCACTTTATAGGTAGTCAACACTTTCACCGTTTTTATGTCATTGATTTTAATGTTGCGAGGGCTTACAGAAATGGACCTCCTCTAAAACTTTAAAAGCCCGTAACTTGGTCAAAAGGAATCCGATTTCGATATGGTATACCTTTATAGACTCGTGGAATGATTATGCTGCTATCTGCATTAAAATATTTCACTTTAAAGGTAGTCAACATTTTCACCGTTTTTATGTCATTGATTTTAATGTTGCGAAGGCTTACAGAAATGGACCTCCTCTAAAACTTTTAAAGCCCGTAACTTGGTCAAAAGGAATCCGATTTCGATATGGTATATCTTTCTGGACTCGTGGAATGATTAGCTACTATCTGCATTAAAATATTTAATTTTAAATATAGTAAACATTTTCACCGTTTTTATGTCATTGATTTTAATGTTGCGAAGGCTTACAGAAATGGACCTCCTTTAAAACTTTAAAAGCCCGTAATATGGTCAAAAGGAATCCGATTACGGTACGGTATGTCTTTATGAACTCGTGGAATGATTATTCTACTATCTGCATTAAAATATTTAATTTTAAAGGTAGTCAACATTTGCACCGTTTTTATGTCATCGATTTTGATGTTGCGAAGGCTTACAGAAATGAACCTCCTTTAAAACTTTAAAAGCCCGTAACATGGTCAAAAGGAATCCGATTTCGATATGGTATATCTTTATGGACCCCTGCAATGATTAGCTACTATCTGCATTAAAATATTTAATTTTAAATATAGTAAACATTTTCACCGTTTTTATGTCATTGATTTTAATGTTGCGAAGGCTTACAGAAATGGACCTCCTCTAAAACTATAAAAGCCCGTAACTTGGACAAAAGGAATCCGATTTTGATACGGTATATCTTTATGGACTCGTGGAATGATTGTGCTGCTATCTGCATTTAAATATTTAACTTTAAAGGTAGTCAATATTTTCACCGTAGTTATGTCATTGATTTTAATGTTGCGAAGGCTTACAGAAATGGACCTTCTTTTAAACTTTAAAAGCCCATAAATTGGTCAAAAGGAATCATGGAATGATTATGCTGCTATCTGCATTAAAATATTTCACTTTATAGGTAGTCAACATTTTCACCGTTTTTATGTCATTGATTTTAATGTTGCGAAGGCTTACAGAAATGGACCTCCTTTAAAACTTTAAAAGCCCGTAACTTGGCCATAAGGAATCCGATTTCGATATGGTATATCTTTATGGACTTGTGGAATGATTATGCTACTATCTGCATTAAAATATTTCACTTAATAGGTAGTCAACACTTTCACCGTTTTTATGTCATTGATTTTAATGTTGCGAAGGCTTACAGAAATGGACCTCCTCTAAAATTTTAAAAGCCCGTTACTTGGTCAAAAGGAATCCGATTTCGATATGGTATATCTTTATGGACTCGTGGAATGATTAGCTGCTATCTGCATTAAAATATTTTAATTTAAAGGTAGTCAACATTTTCACCGTTTTTATGTCATTGATTTTAATGTTGCGAAGGCTTACAGAAGTGGACCTCCTCTAAAACTTTAAAAGCCCGTAACTTGGTCAAAAGGAATCCGATTTCGATATGGTATGTCTTTATGGACTCGTGGAATGATTAGCTACTATCTGCATTAAAATATTTCACTTTATAGGTAGCCAACATTTTCACCGTTTTTATGTCATTGATTTTAATGTTGCGAAGGCTTACAGAAATGGACCTCCTTTAAAACTTTAAAAGCCCGTAACTTGGCCATAAGCAATCCGATTTTGATATGGTATATCTTTATGGACTCGTGGAATGATTATGCTGCTATCTGCATTAAAATATTTCACTTTAAAGGTAGTCAACATTAACACCGTTTATATGTCATTGATTTTAATGTTGCGAAGGTTTACAGAAATGGACCTCCTCTAAAACTTTTAAAGCCCGTAACTTGGTCAAAAGGAATCCGATTTCGATATGGTATATCTTTATGGACTCGTGAAATGATTATGCTGCTATCTGCATTAAAATATTTCACTTTATAGGTAGTCAACATTTTCACCGTTTTTATGTCATTGATCTTAATGTTGCGAAGGCTTACAGAAATGCATCTCCTCTAAAACTATAAAAGCCCGTAACATGGTCAAAAGGAATTCGATGTCGATACGGTATATCGTTATGGACTCGAGGAATGATTATGCTACTATCTGCATTAAAATATTTAATTTTAAAGGTAGTCAACATTTTCACCGTTTTTATGTCATTGATTTTAATGTTGCGAAGGCTTACAGAAATGGACCTCCTCTAAAACTTTAAAAGCCCGTAACTTGGGCAAAAGGAATCCGATTTCGATATGGTATATCTTTATGGACTCGTGGAATGATTATGCTGCTATCTGCATTTAAATATTTCACTTTAAAGGTAGTCAACATTTTCACCGTTTATATGTCATTGATTTTAATGTTGCGAAGGCTTACAGAAATTTACCTCCTCTAAAATTTTAAAAGCCCGTAACTTGGTCAAAAGGAATCCGATTTCGATATGGTATGTCTTTATGGACTCGTGGAATGATTAGCTGCTATCTGCATTAAAATATTTTAATTTAAAGGTAGTCAACATTTTCACCATTTTTATGTCATTGATTTTAATGTTGCGAAGGCTTACAGAAATGGACCTCCTCTAAAACTTTAAAAGCCCGTAACTTGGTCAAAAGGAATCCGATTTCGATATGGTATGTCTTTATGGACTCGTGGAATGATTAGCTACTATCTGCATTAAAATATTTCACTTTATAGGTAGCCAACATTTTCACCGTTTTTATGTCATTGATTTTAATGTTGCGAAGGCTTACAGAAATGGACCTCCTTTAAAACTTTAAAAGCCCGTAACTTGGCCATAAGGAATCCGATTTTGATATGGTATATCTTTATGGACTCGTGGAATGATTATGCTGCTATCTGCATTAAAATACTTCACTTTAAAGGTAGTCAACACTTTCACCGTTTTTATGTCATTGATTTTAATGTTGCGAGGGCTTACAGAAATGGACCACCTCTAAAACTTTAAAAGCCCGTAACTTGGTCAAAAGGAATCCGATTTCGATATGGTATACCTTTATAGACTCGTGGAATGATTATGCTGCTATCTGCATTAAAATATTTTAATTTAAAGGTAGTCAACATTTTCACCATTTTTATGTCATTGATTTTAATGTTGCGAAGGCTTACAGAAATGGACCTCCTCTAAAACTTTAAAAGCCCGTAACTTGGTCAAAAGGAATCCGATTTCGATATGGTATGTCTTTATGGACTCGTGGAATGATTAGCTACTATCTGCATTAAAATATTTCACTTTATAGGTAGCCAACATTTTCACCGTTTTTATGTCATTGATTTTAATGTTGCGAAGGCTTACAGAAATGGACCTCCTTTAAAACTTTAAAAGCCCGTAACTTGGCCATAAGGAATCCGATTTTGATATGGTATATCTTTATGGACTCGTGGAATGATTATGCTGCTATCTGCATTAAAATACTTCACTTTATAGGTAGTCAACACTTTCACCGTTTTTATGTCATTGATTTTAATGTTGCGAGGGCTTACAGAAATGGACCTCCTCTAAAACTTTAAAAGCCCGTAACTTGGTCAAAAGGAATCCGATTTCGATATGGTATACCTTTATAGACTCGTGGAATGATTATGCTGCTATCTGCATTAAAATATTTCACTTTAAAGGTAGTCAACATTTTCACCGTTTTTATGTCATTGATTTTAATGTTGCGAAGGCTTACAGAAATGGACCTCCTCTAAAACTTTTAAAGCCCGTAACTTGGTCAAAAGGAATCCGATTTCGATATGGTATATCTTTCTGGACTCGTGGAATGATTAGCTACTATCTGCATTAAAATATTTAATTTTAAATATAGTAAACATTTTCACCGTTTTTATGTCATTGATTTTAATGTTGCGAAGGCTTACAGAAATGGACCTCCTTTAAAACTTTAAAAGCCCGTAACATGGTCAAAAGGAATCCGATTTCGATATGGTATATCTTTATGGACCCCTGGAATGATTAGCTACTATCTGCATTAAAATATTTAATTTTAAATATAGTAAACATTTTCACCGTTTTTATGTCATTGATTTTAATGTTGCGAAGGCTTACAGAAATGGACCTCCTCTAAAACTATAAAAGCCCGTAACTTGGACAAAAGGAATCCGATTTTGATACGGTATATCTTTATGGACTCGTGGAATGATTGTGCTGCTATCTGCATTTAAATATTTAACTTTAAAGGTAGTCAATATTTTCACCGTAGTTATGTCATTGATTTTAATGTTGCGAAGGCTTACAGAAATGGACCTTCTTTTAAACTTTAAAAGCCCATAAATTGGTCAAAAGGAATCATGGAATGATTATGCTGCTATCTGCATTAAAATATTTCACTTTATAGGTAGTCAACATTTTCACCGTTTTTATGTCATTGATTTTAATGTTGCGAAGGCTTACAGAAATGGACCTCCTTTAAAACTTTAAAAGCCCGTAACTTGGCCATAAGGAATCCGATTTCGATATGGTATATCTTTATGGACTTGTGGAATGATTATGCTACTATCTGCATTAAAATATTTCACTTAATAGGTAGTCAACACTTTCACCGTTTTTATGTCATTGATTTTAATGTTGCGAAGGCTTACAGAAATGGACCTCCTCTAAAATTTTAAAAGCCCGTTACTTGGTCAAAAGGAATCCGATTTCGATATGGTATGTCTTTATGGACTCGTGGAATGATTAGCTGCTATC
Organism: Drosophila subpulchrella; assembly: GCF_014743375.2. Classification (NCBI taxonomy): domain Eukaryota; kingdom Metazoa; phylum Arthropoda; class Insecta; order Diptera; family Drosophilidae; genus Drosophila; species Drosophila subpulchrella. The sequence continues at coordinate 22,691 of NW_023665541.1, forward strand.
TGCATTAAAATATTTTAATTTAAAGGTAGTCAACATTTTCACCGTTTTTATGTCATTGATTTTAATGTTGCGAAGGCTTACAGAAGTGGACCTCCTCTAAAACTTTAAAAGCCCGTAACTTGGTCAAAAGGAATCCGATTTCGATATGGTATGTCTTTATGGACTCGTGGAATGATTAGCTACTATCTGCATTAAAATATTTCACTTTATAGGTAGCCAACATTTTCACCGTTTTTATGTCATTGATTTTAATGTTGCGAAGGCTTACAGAAATGGACCTCCTTTAAAACTTTAAAAGCCCGTAACTTGGCCATAAGCAATCCGATTTTGATATGGTATATCTTTATGGACTCGTGGAATGATTATGCTGCTATCTGCATTAAAATATTTCACTTTAAAGGTAGTCAACATTAACACCGTTTATATGTCATTGATTTTAATGTTGCGAAGGCTTACAGAAATGGACCTCCTCTAAAACTTTTAAAGCCCGTAACTTGGTCAAAAGGAATCCGATTTCGATATGGTATATCTTTATGGACTCGTGAAATGATTATGCTGCTATCTGCATTAAAATATTTCACTTTATAGGTAGTCAACATTTTCACCGTTTTTATGTCATTGATCTTAATGTTGCGAAGGCTTACAGAAATGCATCTCCTCTAAAACTATAAAAGCCCGTAACATGGTCAAAAGGAATTCGATGTCGATACGGTATATCGTTATGGACTCGAGGAATGATTATGCTGCTATCTGCATTTAAATATTTCACTTTAAAGGTAGTCAACATTTTCACCGTTTATATGTCATTGATTTTAATGTTGCGAAGGCTTACAGAAATTTACCTCCTCTAAAATTTTAAAAGCCCGTAACTTGGTCAAAAGGAATCCGATTTCGATATGGTATGTCTTTATGGACTCGTGGAATGATTAGCTGCTATCTGCATTAAAATATTTTAATTTAAAGGTAGTCAACATTTTCACCATTTTTATGTCATTGATTTTAATGTTGCGAAGGCTTACAGAAATGGACCTCCTCTAAAACTTTAAAAGCCCGTAACTTGGTCAAAAGGAATCCGATTTCGATATGGTATGTCTTTATGGACTCGTGGAATGATTAGCTACTATCTGCATTAAAATATTTCACTTTATAGGTAGCCAACATTTTCACCGTTTTTATGTCATTGATTTTAATGTTGCGAAGGCTTACAGAAATGGACCTCCTTTAAAACTTTAAAAGCCCGTAACTTGGCCATAAGGAATCCGATTTTGATATGGTATATCTTTATGGACTCGTGGAATGATTATGCTGCTATCTGCATTAAAATACTTCACTTTATAGGTAGTCAACACTTTCACCGTTTTTATGTCATTGATTTTAATGTTGCGAGGGCTTACAGAAATGGACCTCCTCTAAAACTTTAAAAGCCCGTAACTTGGTCAAAAGGAATCCGATTTCGATATGGTATACCTTTATAGACTCGTGGAATGATTATGCTGCTATCTGCATTAAAATATTTCACTTTAAAGGTAGTCAACATTTTCACCGTTTTTATGTCATTGATTTTAATGTTGCGAAGGCTTACAGAAATGGACCTCCTCTAAAACTTTTAAAGCCCGTAACTTGGTCAAAAGGAATCCGATTTCGATATGGTATATCTTTCTGGACTCGTGGAATGATTAGCTACTATCTGCATTAAAATATTTAATTTTAAATATAGTAAACATTTTCACCGTTTTTATGTCATTGATTTTAATGTTGCGAAGGCTTACAGAAATGGACCTCCTCTAAAACTTTAAAAGCCCGTAACTTGGCCAAAAGGAATCCGATTTCGATATGGTATACCTTTATAGACTCGTGGAATGATTATGCTGCTATCTGCATTAAAATATTTCACTTTAAAGGTAGTCAACATTTTCACCGTTTTTATGTCATTGATTTTAATGTTGCGAAGGCTTACAGAAATGGACCTCCTCTAAAACTTTCAAAGCCCGTAACTTGGCCAAAAGGAATCCGATTTCGATATGGTATATCTTTATGGACTCGTGAAATGATTATGCTGCTATCTGCATTAAAATATTTCACTTTATAGGTAGTCAACATTTTCACCGTTTTTATGTCATTGATCTTAATGTTGCGAAGGCTTACAGAAATGCATCTCCTCTAAAACTATAAAAGCCCGTAACATGGTCAAAAGGAATTCGATGTCGATACGGTATATCTTTATGGACTCGAGGAATGATTATGCTACTATCTGCATTAAAATATTTAATTTTAAAGGTAGTCAACACTTTCACCGTTTTTATGTCATTGATTTTAATGTTGCGAAGGCTTACAGAAATGGACCTCCTCTAAAACTTTAAAAGCCCGTAAGTTGGGCAAAAGGAATCCGATTTCGATATGGTATATCTTTATGGACTCGTGGAATGATTATGCTGCTATCTGCATTTAAATATTTAATTTTAAAGGTAGTCAACATTTTCACCGTTTTTATGTCATTGATTTTAATGTTGCGAAGGCTTACAGAAATGGACCTCCTCTAAAACTTTAAAAGCCCGTAACTTGGGCAAAAGGAATCCGATTTTGATATGGTATATCTTTATGGACTCGTGGAATGATTATGCTGTTATCTGCATTAAAATATTTCACTTTAAAGGTAGTCAACATTTACACCGTTTTTATGTCATTGATTTTAATGTTGCGAAGGCTTACAGAAATGGACCTCCTCTAAAACTTTTAAAGCCCGTAACTTGGTCAAAAGGAATCCGATTTCGATATGGTATATCTTTATGGACTCGTGAAATGATTATGCTGCTATCTGCATTAAGATATTTCACTTTATAGGTAGTCAACATTTTCACCGTTTTTATGTCATTGATCTTAATGTTGCGAAGGCTTACAGAAATACATCTCCTCTAAAACTATAAAAGCCCGTAACATGGTCAAAAGGAATTCGATGTCGATACGGTATATCTTTATGGACTCGAGGAATGATTATGCTACTATCTGCATTAAAATATTTAATTTTAAAGGTAGTCAACATTTTCACCGTTTTTATGTCATTGATTTTAATGTTGCGAAGGCTTACAGAAATGGACCTCCTCTAAAACTTTAAAAGCCCGTAACTTGGGCAAAAGGAATCCGATTTCGATATGGTATATCTTTATGGACTCGTGGAATGATTATGCTGCTATCTGCATTTAAATATTTCACTTTAAAGGTAGTCAACATTTTCACCGTTTATATGTCATTGATTTTAATGTTGCGAAGGCTTACAGAAATGGACCTCCTCTAAAATTTTTAAAGCCCGTAACTTGGTCAAAAGGAATCCGATTTCGATATGGTATGTCTTTATGGACTCGTGGAATGATTAGCTGCTATCTGCATTAAAATATTTTAATTTAAAGGTAGTCAACATTTTCACCGTTTTTATGTCATTGATTTTAATGTTGCGAAGGCTTACAGAAATGGACCTCCTCTAAAACTTTAAAAGCCCGTAACTTGGTCAAAAGGAATCCGATTTCGATATGGTATGTCTTTATGGACTCGTGGAATGATTAGCTACTATCTGCATTAAAATATTTCACTTTATAGGTAGCCAACATTTTCACCGTTTTTATGTCATTGATTTTAATGTTGCGAAGGCTTACAGAAATGGACCTCCTTTAAAACTTTAAAAGCCCGTAACTTGGCCATAAGGAATCCGATTTTGATATGGTATATCTTTATGGACTCGTGGAATGATTATGCTGCTATCTGCATTAAAATATTTCACTTTATAGGTAGTCAACACTTTCACCGTTTTTATGTCATTGATTTTAATGTTGCGAAGGCTTACAGAAATGGACCTCCTCTAAAACTTTTAAAGCCCGTAACTTGGTCAAAAGGAATCCGATTTCGATATGGTATATCTTTCTGGACTCGTGGAATGATTAGCTACTATCTGCATTAAAATATTTAATTTTAAAGGTAGTCAACATTATCACCGTTTTTATGTCATTGATTTTAATGTTGCGAAGGCTTACGGAAATGGACCTCCTTTAAAACTTTCAAAGCCCGTAACTTGGCCAAAAGGAATCCGATTTCGATATGGTATATCTTTATGGACTCGTGAAATGATTATGCTGCTATCTGCATTAAAATATTTCACTTTATAGGTACTCAACATTTTCACCGTTTTTATGTCATTGATCTTAATGTTGCGAAGGCTTACAGAAATGCATCTCCTCTAAAACTATAAAAGCCCGTAACATGGTCAAAAGGAATTCGATGTCGATACGGTATATCTTTATGGACTCGAGGAATGATTATGCTACTATCTGCATTAAAATATTTAATTTTAAAGGTAGTCAACATTTTCACCGTTTTTATGTCATTGATTTTAATGTTGCGAAGGCTTACAGAAATGGACCTCCTCTAAAACTTTAAAAGCCCGTAACTTGGGCAAAAGGAATCCGATTTCGATATGGTATATCTTTATGGACTCGTGGAATGATTATGCTGCTATCTGCATTTAAATATTTAATTTTAAAGGTAGTCAACATTTTCACCGTTTTTATGTCATTGATTTTAATGTTGCGAAGGCTTACAGAAATGGACCTCCTCTAAAACTTTAAAAGCCTTTAACTTGGGCAAAAGGAATCCGATTTTGATATGGTATATCTTTATGGACTCGTGGAATGATTATGCTGCTATCTGCATTAAAATATTTCACTTTAAAGGTAGTCAACATTTACACCGTTTTTATGTCATTGATTTTAATGTTGCGAAGGCTTACAGAAATGGACCTCCTCTAAAACTTTAAAAGCCCGTAACTTGGCCAAAAGGAATCCGATTTCGATATGGTATATATTTATGGACTCGTGAAATGATTATGCTGCTATCTGCATTAAAATATTTCACTTTATAGGTAGTCAACATTTTCACCGTTCTTATGTCATTGATCTTAATGTTGCGAAGGCTTACAGAAATGCATCTCCTCTAAAACTATAAAAGCCCGTAACATGGTCAAAAGGAATTCGATGTCGATACGGTATATCTTTATGGACTCGAGGAATGATTATGCTACTATCTGCATTAAAATATTTAATTTTAAAGGTAGTCAACATTTTCACCGTTTTTATGTCATTGATTTTAATGTTGCGAAGGCTTACAGAAATGGACCTCCTCTAAAACTTTAAAAGCCCGTAAGTTGGGCAAAAGGAATCCGATTTCGATATGGTATATCTTTATGGACTCGTGGAATGATTATGCTGCTATCTGCATTTAAATATTTAATTTTAAAGGTAGTCAACATTTTCACCGTTTTTATGTCATTGATTTTAATGTTGCGAAGGCTTACAGAAATGGACCTCCTCTAAAACTTTAAAAGCCCGTAACTTGGGCAAAAGGAATCCGATTTTGATATGGTATATCTTTATGGACTCGTGGAATGATTATGCTGCTATCCGCATTAAAATATTTCACTTTAAAGGTAGTCAACATTTACACCGTTTTTATGTCATTGATTTTAATGTTGCGAAGGCTTACAGAAATGGACCTCCTCTAAAACTTTTAAAGCCCGTAACTTGGTCAAAAGGAATCCGATTTCGATATGGTATATCTTTATGGACTCGTGAAATGATTATGCTGCTATCTGCATTAAGATATTTCACTTTATAGGTAGTCAACATTTTCACCGTTTTTATGTCATTGATCTTAATGTTGCGAAGGCTTACAGAAATACATCTCCTCTAAAACTATAAAAGCCCGTAACATGGTCAAAAGGAATTCGATGTCGATACGGTATATCTTTATGGACTCGAGGAATGATTATGCTACTATCTGCATTAAAATATTTAATTTTAAAGGTAGTCAACACTTTCACCGATTTTATGTCATTGATTTTAATGTTGCGAAGGCTTACAGAAATGGACCTCCTCTAAAACTTTAAAAGCCCGTAACTTGGGCAAAAGGAATCCGATTTCGATATGGTATATCTTTATGGACTCGTGGAATGATTATGCTGCTATCTGCATTTAAATATTTCACTTTAAAGGTAGTCAACATTTTCACCGTTTATATGTCATTGATTTTAATGTTGCGAAGGCTTACAGAAATGGACCTCCTCTAAAACTTTAAAAGCCCGTAACTTGGTCAAAAGGAATCCGATTTCGATATGGTATATCTTTATGGACTCGTGGAATGATTATGCTGCTATCTGCATTAAAATATTTCACTTTATAGGTAGTCAACACTTTCACCGTTTTTATGTCATTGATTTTAATGTTGCGAAGGCTTACAGAAATGGACTTCCTCTATAACTTTTAAAGCCAGTAACTTGGGCAAAAGGAATCCGATTTCGATATGGTATATCTTTATGGACTCGTGGAATGATTATGCTGCTATCTGCATTAAAATATTTCACTTTAAAGGTAGTCAACATTTTCACCGTTTTTATGTCATTGATTTTAATGTTGCAAAGGCTTACAGAAATGGACCTCCTCTAAAATTTTTAAAGCCCGTATCTTGGTCAAAAGGAATCCGATTTCGATATGGTATGTCTTTATGGACTCGTGGAATGATTAGCTGCTATCTGCATTAAAATATTTTAATTTAAAGGTAGTCAACATTTTCACCGTTTTTATGTCATTGATTTTAATGTTGCGAAGGCTTACAGAAATGGACCTCCTCTAAAACTTTAAAAGCCCGTAACTTGGTCAAAAGGAATCCGATTTCGATATGGTATGTCTTTATGGACTCGTGGAATGATTAGCTACTATCTGCATTAAAATATTTCACTTTATAGGTAGCCAACATTTTCACCGTTTTTATGTCATAGATTTTAATGTTGATAAGGCTTACAGAAATGGACCTCCTTTAAAACTTTAAAAGCCCGTAACTTGGCCATAAGGAATCCGATTTTGATATGGTATATCTTTATGGACTCGTGGAATGATTATGCTGTTATCTGCATTAAAATATTTCACTTTATAGGTAGTCAACACTTTCACCGTTTTTATGTCATTGATTTTAATGTTGCGAAGGCTTACAGAAATGGACTCCCTCTAAAACTTTTAAAGCCAGTAACTTGGTCAAAAGGAATCCGATTTCGATATGGTATATCTTTATGGACTCGTGGAATGATTATGCTGCTATCTGCATTAAAATATTTCACTTTAAAGGTAGTCAACATTTTCACCGTTTTTATGTCATTGATTTTAATGTTGCGAAGGCTTACAGAAATGGACCTCCTCTAAAACTTTTAAAGCCCGTAACTTGGTCAAAAGGAATCCGATTTCGATATGGTATATCTTTATGGACTCGAGGAATGATTATGCTACTATCTGCATTAAAATATTTAATTTTAAAGGTAGTCAACATTTTCACCGTTTTTATGTCATTGATTTTAATGTTGCGAAGGCTTACAGAAATGGACCTCCTCTAAAACTTTAAAAGCCCGTAAGTTGGGCAAAAGGAATCCGATTTCGATATGGTATATCTTTATGGACTCGTGGAATGATTATGCAGATAGCAATCTGCATTTAAATATTTAATTTTAAAGGTAGTCAACATTTTCACCGTTTTTATGTCATTGATTTTAATGTTGCGAAGGCTTACAGAAATGGACCTCCTCTAAAACTTTAAAAGCCCGTAACTTGGGCAAAAGGAATCCGATTTTGATATGGTATATCTTTATGGCCTCGTGGAATGATTATGCTGCTATCTGCATTAAAATATTTCACTTTAAAGGTAGTCAACATTTACACCGTTTTTATGTCATTGATTTTAATGTTGCGAAGGCTTACAGAAATGGACCTCCTCTAAAACTTTTAAAGCCCGTAACTTGGTCAAAAGGAATCCGATTTCGATATGGTATATCTTTATGGACTCGTGAAATGATTATGCTGCTATCTGCATTAAGATATTTCACTTTATAGGTAGTCAACATTTTCACCGTTTTTATGTCATTGATCTTAATGTTGCGAAGGCTTACAGAAATACATCTCCTCTAAAACTATAAAAGCCCGTAACATGGTCAAAAGGAATTCGATGTCGATACGGTATATCTTTATGGACTCGAGGAATGATTATGCTACTATCTGCATTAAAATATTTAATTTTAAAGGTAGTCAACATTTTCACCGTTTTTATGTCATTGATTTTAATGTTGCGAAGGCTTACAGAAATGGACCTCCTCTAAAACTTTAAAAGCCCGTAACTTGGGCAAAAGGAATCCGATTTCGATATGGTATATCTTTATGGACTCGTGGAATGATTATGCTGCTATCTGCATTAAGATATTTCACTTTATAGGTAGTCAACATTTTCACCGTTTTTATGTCATTGATCTTAATGTTGCGAAGGCTTACAGAAATACATCTCCTCTAAAACTATAAAAGCCCGTAACATGGTCAAAAGGAATTCGATGTCGATACGGTATATCTTTATGGACTCGAGGAATGATTATGCTGCTATCTGCATTAAAATATTTCACTTTAAAGGTAGTCAACATTTACACCGTTTTTATGTCATTGATTTTAATGTTGCGAAGGCTTACAGAAATGGACTTCCTCTAAAACTTTAAAAGCCAGTAACTTGGTCAAAAGGAATCCGATTTCGATATGGTATATCTTTATATACTCGTGGAATGATTATGCTGCTATCTGCATTAAAATATTTCACTTTAAAGGTAGTCAACATTTACACCGTTTTTATGTCATTGATTTTAATGTTGCGAAGGCTTACAGAAATGGACTTCCTCTAAAACTTTAAAAGCCAGTAACTTGGTCAAAAGGAATCCGATTTCGATATGGTATACCTTTATATACTCGTGGAATGATTATGCTGCTATCTGCATTAAAATATTTCACTTTAAAGGTAGTCAACATTTTCACCGTTTTTATGTCATTGATTTTAATGTTGCGAAGGCTTACAGAAATGGACCTCCTCTAAAACTTTTAAAGCCCGTAACTTGGTCAAAAGGAATCCGATTTCGATATGGTATATCTTTATGGACTCGTGAAATGATTATGCTGCTATCTGCATTAAGATATTTCACTTTATAGGTAGTCAACATTTTCACCGTTTTTATGTCATTGATCTTAATGTTGCGAAGGCTTACAGAAATACATCTCCTCTAAAACTATAAAAGCCCGTAACATGGTCAAAAGGAATTCGATGTCGATACGGTATATCTTTATGGACTCGAGGAATGATTATGCTACTATCTGCATTAAAATATTTAATTTTAAAGGTAGTCAACATTTTCACCGTTTTTATGTCATTGATTTTAATGTTGCGAAGGCTTACAGAAATGGACCTCCTCTAAAACTTTAAAAGCCCGTAACTTGGGCAAAAGGAATCCGATTTCGATATGGTATATCTTTATGGACTCGTGGAATGATTATGCTGCTATCTGCATTTAAATATTTCACTTTAAAGGTAGTCAACATTTTCACCGTTTATATGTCATTGATTTTAATGTTGCGAAGGCTTACAGAAATGGACCTCCTCTAAAACTTTAAAAGCCCGTAACTTGGTCAAAAGGAATCCGATTTCGATATGGTATGTCTTTATGGACTCGTGGAATGATTAGCTACTATCTGCATTAAAATATTTAATTTTAAAGGTAGTCAACATTATCACCGTTTTTATGTCATTGATTTTAATGTTGCGAAGGCTTACGGAAATGGACCTCCTTTAAAACTTTCAAAGCCCGTAACTTGGCCAAAAGGAATCCGATTTCGATATGGTATATCTTTATGGACTCGTGAAATGATTATGCTGCTATCTGCATTAAAATATTTCACTTTATAGGTAGTCAACATTTTCACCGTTTTTATGTCATTGATCTTAATGTTGCGAAGGCTTACAGAAATGCATCTCCTCTAAAACTATAAAAGCCCGTAACATGGTCAAAAGGAATTCGATGTCGATACGGTATATCTTTATGGACTCGAGGAATGATTATGCTACTATCTGCATTAATGTTGCGAAGGCTTACAGAAATGGACCTCCTCTAAAACTTTTAAAGCCCGTAACTTGGGCAAAAGGAATCCGATTTCGATATGGTATATCTTTATGGACTCGTGGAATGATTATGCTGCTATCTGCATTTAAATATTTAATTTTAAAGGTAGTCAACATTTTCACCGTTTTTATGTCATTGATTTTAATGTTGCGAAGGCTTACAGAAATGGACCTCCTCTAAAACTTTAAAAGCCCGTAACTTGGGCAAAAGGAATCCGATTTTGATATGGTATATCTTTATGGACTCGTGGAATGATTATGCTGCTATCTGCATTAAAATATTTCACTTTAAAGGTAGTCAACATTTACACCGTTTTTATGTCATTGATTTTAATGTTGCGAAGGCTGACAGAAATGGACTTCCTCTAAAACTTTAAAAGCCAGTAACTTGGTCAAAAGGAATCCGATTTCGATATGGTATATCTTTATATACTCGTGGAATGATTATGCTGCTATCTGCATTAAAATATTTCACTTTAAAGGTAGTCAACATTTACACCGTTTTTATGTCATTGATTTTAATGTTGCGAAGGCTTACAGAAATGGACCTCCTCTAAAACTTTAAAAGCCCGTAACTTGGGCAAAAGGAATCCGATTTTGATATGGTATATCTTTATGGACTCGTGGAATGATTATGCTGCTATCTGCATTAAAATATTTCACTTTAAAGGTAGTCAACATTTACACCGTTTTTATGTCATTGATTTTAATGTTGCGAAGGCTTACAGAAATGGACTTCCTCTAAAACTTTAAAAGCCAGTAACTTGGTCAAAAGGAATCCGATTTCGATATGGTATATCTTTATATACTCGTGGAATGATTATGCTGCTATCTGCATTAAAATATTTCACTTTAAAGGTAGTCAACATTTTCACCGTTTTTATGTCATTGATTTTAATGTTGCGAAGGCTTACAGAAATGGACCTCCTCTAAAACTTTTAAAGCCCGTAACTTGGTCAAAAGGAATCCGATTTCGATATGGTATATCTTTCTGGACTCGTGGAATGATTAGCTACTATCTGCATTAAAATATTTAATTTTAAAGGTAGTCAACATTATCACCGTTTTTATGTCATTGATTTTAATGTTGCGAAGGCTTACGGAAATGGACCTCCTTTAAAACTTTCAAAGCCCGTAACTTGGCCAAAAGGAATCCGATCTCGATATGGTATATCTTTATGGACTCGTGAAATGATTATGCTGCTATCTGCATTAAAATATTTCACTTTATAGGTAGTCAACATTTTCACCGTTTTTATGTCATTGATCTTAATGTTGCGAAGGCTTACAGAAATGCATCTCCTCTAAAACTATAAAAGCCCGTAACATGGTCAAAAGGAATTCGATGTCGATACGGTATATCTTTATGGACTCGAGGAATGATTATGCTACTATCTGCATTAAAATATTTAATTTTAAAGGTAGTCAACATTTTCACCGTTTTTATGTCATTGATTTTAATGTTGCGAAGGCTTAGAGAAATGGACCTCCTCTAAAACTTTAAAAGCCCGTAACTTGGGCAAAAGGAATCCGATTTCGATATGGTATATCTTTATGGACTCGTGGAATGATTATGCTGCTATCTGCATTTAAATATTTCACTTTAAAGGTAATCAACATTTTCACCGTTTATATGTCATTGATTTTAATGTTGCGAAGGCTTACAGAAATGGACCTCCTCTAAAATTTTAAAAGCCCGTAACTTGGTCAAAAGGAATCCGATTTCGATATGGTATGTCTTTATGGACTCGTGGAATGATTAGCTGCTATCTGCATTAAAATATTTTAATTTAAAGGTAGTCAATATTTTCACCGTTTTTATGTCATTGATTTTAATGTTGCGAAGGCTTACAGAAATGGACCTCCTCCAAAACTTTAAAAGCCCGTAACTTGGTCAAAAGGAATCCGATTTCGATATGGTATGTCTTTATGGACTCGTGGAATGATTAGCTACTATCTGCATTAAAATATTTCACTTTATAGGTAGCCAACATTTTCACCGTTTTTATGTCATTGATTTTAATGTTGCGAAGGCTTACAGAAATGGACCTCCTTTAAAACTTTAAAAGCCCGTAACTTGGCCATAAGGAATCCGATTTTGATATGGTATATCTTTATGGACTCGTGGAATGATTATGCTGCTATCTGCATTAAAATATTTCACTTTATAGGTAGTCAACACTTTCACCGTTTTTATGTCATTGATTTTAATGTTGCGAAGGCTTACAGAAATGGACCTCCTCTAAAACTTTTAAAGCCCGTAACTTGGTCAAAAGGAATCCGATTTCGATATGGTATATCTTTCTGGACTCGTGGAATGATTAGCTACTATCTGCATTAAAATATTTAATTTTAAAGGTAGTCAACATTATCACCGTTTTTATGTCATTGATTTTAATGTTGCGAAGGCTTACGGAAATGGACCTCCTTTAAAACTTTCAAAGCCCGTAACTTGGCCAAAAGGAATCCGATTTCGATATGGTATATCTTTATGGACTCGTGAAATGATTATGCTGCTATCTGCATTAAAATATTTCACTTTATAGGTAGTCAACATTTTCACCGTTTTTATGACATTGATCTTAATGTTGCGAAGGCTTACAGAAATGCATCTCCTCTAAAACTATAAAAGCCCGTAACATGGTCAAAAGGAATTCGATGTCGATACGGTATATCTTTATGGACTCGAGGAATGATTATGCTACTATCTGCATTAAAATATTTAAATTTAAAAGTAGTCAACATTTTCACCGTTTTTATGTCATTGATTTTAATGTTGCGAAGGCTTACAGAAATGGACCTCCTCTAAAACTATAAAAGCCCGTAACATGGTCAAAAGGAATCTGATTTCGATACGGTATATCTTTATGGACTCGTGGAATAATTATGCTACTATCTGCATTAAAATATTTAATTTTAAAGGTAGTCAACATTTGCACTGTTTTTATGTCATTGATTTTGATGTTGCGAAGGCTTACAGAAATGGACCTCCTTTAAAACTTTAAAAGCCCGTAACTTGGCCATAAGGAATCCGATTTTGATATGGTATATCTTTATGGACTCGTGGAATGATTATGCTGCTATCTGCATTAAAATATTTCACTTTATAGGTAGTCAACACTTTTACCGTTCTTATGTCATTAATTTTAATGTTGCGAAGGCTTACAGAAATGGACCTCCAGAAATGGACCTCCTCTAAAACTTTAAAAGCCCGTAACTTGGTCAAAAGGAATCCGATTTCGATATGGTATATCTTTATGGACTCGTGGAATGATTATGCTGCTATCTGCATTAAAATATTTCACTTTAAAGGTAGTCAACATTTTCACCGTTTTTATGTCATTGATTTTAATGTTGCGAAGGCTTACAGAAATGGACCTCCTCTAAAACTTTTAAAGCCCGTAACTTGGTCAAAAGGAATCCGATTTCGATATGGTATATCTGTAGAGAAAGGCTTCCATTGGCTTCCGTAAATATATTTAAAGATTATTAATAGTTTATTCTTTGATTTATACACTTCATTGATACAGTTTTTTATACTTAAGTTCACATATTATTTATTACTGAGACACACGCGACCTTCTTCTGCTGATGCTCAATCTCTACTACTCTTGCGCAATTTTCATGCTTTATAACACTACTTAAAAATGTTACGGAACAGAACAACTGATCTGTTATTAATAGAGCTGCCAATCCTACATGCGGCTATTCTGACAATTCATTCGACCCGAATGAGGATGACCACAACTTCATATATTCAGCGACAGTGTTCGTTTTATTCGGACCTTCATCATCTCCTACTTTTTCAACAAGGTATCGACCATGTCTCAACTTACGAGTAACGGCGTAAGGCCCTAAGAACTTCTTTTTCAATTTCAATCCGGCACCAAACTGTGTTCTTTTAATAGCTACTAAATCTCCGAGCTTGTACCCACACTCTGGCTTCCTTGATTTGTTGAATGACTTGCGATTCTCGTCCTGAATCTTTCCGATGTTTTCTTTAGCTTCCACTCGAATCTTCTCCTTCTCTTCCTGTAACTCCTCTAAGAAATCTTCCTCTAATAGCTTGACTAACTCCTTATCGTACTTGGTCTTCATATTGATCCCAGTAAGGATCTTGAATGGAGCTATCTTTGTGCTTCTAGGAGGAGAGGAATTTATAAACTGTTGAACCCTACCTACATGCTTATACCAAGATTTCGGGTCTTCCGCACAAAGTTTCGTCAATATAGTGATGACAATCCTGTTGATACGCTCCACTTGACCGTTGCCACGTGGCACTCCTGTGGCTACCAACAAATGCTGGATATTGTTAGCCTTGCAGTACTCCTGAAAAGCATTGGCTGTGAATGCCGTTCCACGATCCGTGATTATACGACTTGGATTACCGAAAACATCAGACTGCCTCTCCATTCTATCCACTACCTCGTCAGCGCCAGTACTCTTAGTGGGGTAAAGCCACACAAATTTAGAGAAAGCGTCGACCACTACCAAAACATGATTGTATTGTTTCTTTGTCATATCCATGGGGCCAATGTGGTCAATATGATAGGTCTGTAACGGTTCGTCTGCCTTGTTTATCGGGTTTAAGAAACCCTCTTTTTTCCCATACTTAGCCTCGCCAACTATGCACTCTACACAGGACTTCACGATAATTTGAGCCTTCCTCTCTAACTCTGGAATGTAATAATCGCGCTGAACCAAGTCAATTGCCTTTTTGATGCCAATATGTTCTTGTCGGTGAGCTGTGTTGATTATTTTGTTCTCCATGGCTGATGGGATTACTATGAGTTCTTTTATAGGATTCTTGTGAAGAACTTCGTGCTTCAGATAGAAGTCGTCGTAGGTATGTGTTTCCAGGACCTTACAAATGGCTTTTACCCATTCATCCTGACGTTGTGCCTGTTGAATTCGATGTCGGACTGACTCTTGGAGCAACAAGGTATGTACGCGGCTTAAGGCGTCGACATGTTTCATCTTTGTGCCTGGACGATGCTCTATTGTGTACTCAAAGTCTTGTAAAAACATGGCCCAACGAGATACTTTCACTGGTACATCATTCTTTCGCATGGTCATAGCAAACGCATTGCAGTCGGTGACGATCTTAATCTTTCTTCCCAGCAAGTAGATTCTCCACTTCTTCAGAGCCTGTACTATAGCGAGTACCTCAAGCTCATAAGAAGGATATTTCTCCTCGGTATCTGTTGTCTTGCGGCTCATGTACTCTACTGGGTGAAATTCTTGATCAGCTGAATCCTTTTGAAGAAGGACCGCTCCATATCCGTACATGCTTGCATCACAATGGACTTCTGTAGCACTCTTTTGATCGAATAATTTCAGAACAGGCGAACTAGACAAGGAAAATTTCAATTGATTAAACGATGCTAGCTCTTCCTCGCCCATCTTAAAGGAAGTGTTCTTTCTAAGCAAGTTCGACAAAGGTCTGGCAATGATAGCGAAGTCTTTCACAAACCTTCGGAAATAGGATGTTAGGCCAAGATACCGCTGAACTCCTTTTTTGTCTCGCGGGACTGGGAAGTTTTCGACTGCACAAGTCTTCTCTGCTGACGGTTGGATAGTTGCGTTTTCGACTATATAGCCAAGGAATTGGACCCTCTTCTGTAAGACCTGACACTTTTCCCACTTTATACGCAGACCTGAACACATTGCGACATCTAAAACTTTCTTCAATTTCTCTAAACCTTCCTGTTTGTCCTTTGATAAAATAATCAAATCATCCATGTACAGGACAAGGGTACCGTCTTCAATTAATGGCCTGAGCACTGCAAATATGTATCGCATAAACACTGCAGGAGAATTGGAAATTCCGAATGGTACGAAGCAGAATTCGTATTGACCACTTTGGGTGACGAACGCGGTGTATTTGCGAGAGCTTTCTTGGACCTGGACATGGAAAAATCCGTTTGATAAGTCCAGCGTTGTAAATACTTTCTCCTTCTGAAGCTTATGTAAAACATCGTCGATCAAGGCCATAGGGAAGTTGTCGCGAATAATCTTCTGGTTCAATTTGCGGTAGTCGAAACAGAGTCTTTTAGTGCCATCTTTTTTAGCAACCAACACTATGGGTGAGGCGTATTCGGAAACACTTTGACGAATGATTCCTTCCTTAAGCCTATCCCTGATCTGCTTGTCGACTTTCTCAGTTTCCTCGTACGGTAAGCGCCTAGGTCTCTGATAGACTGGGACTTCATCGGTGAGGAGTATTTTCATTTCTAATGGGCTTGAGTCTGGCTTTAATGGCTTGTAATTTTGAACTAACCCAACCACTGCTGATCTTATGTCGTTGCTCAAGTGAAGCAGATCTAAATCTGGCATGAAATTTTCTTCAATGAAGTTAGATGAAATTAACTGATGAAAAGTTTCTGTCAAGTCTGAAATGCCAGTGGAAGACGCATCTACAGTCAAATTTTGATTGTCACTATAATGAGTGAGGTTTATGTCATGGCTTGGACTAATTTCATCTTTACCTAAGGTGAGATCAGACAAATGTCCAAGATCTACTAGATGAACTGCGTGGAAAACGACTCCGTTTGCTCCAATTGTTGCGGTTACTGTATTAAGGACATCGCTACCGATCACACCTTCATAAAGGGTATCCTTGTCGCGCACTACATGAAAGCACATATCAACGTCAGCGTCATCTAACTTAGTCGCAACTGTGAACGAACCTAGAGTGTATATCTTCTTGCCACCTTTTCCAATTAGCTCTTTAATATCAGGTTTGAGAATGTCGGGGTGGATGCGAGCGTAAGCCGTCTCGCAAATGGTACAAATGTCGCTGCCAGAATCGAATAACGCCGTAATCTGGTCGCCACCAATGTTTATGTTTTTAAACGCTCTGTTGAAAGTTAACTGTGACAGCTGCTGAATGTTTGACTTTTCATTTTTCACTTCCTTACGAGCTTCCTTGGTACCGCATTGATTTGCCTTGTGACCAAACTGATTGCATTTGAAACATTTTATACCTACTTCCTTACAATCCTTTGCAATATGATTGCTGCCACCACACTTAAAGCAACGTCTGCCATCTTGGTTAGTTTTAACTAAAGAACTCTCAAACTTCGGCTTTGGTTTAAACCCCTGACTCGCGCTAATCTTCTCGTAAACCTTAAGTTTCTCACGAAAGTCCTTAAGATTGGACGCCTGGTACAAACAACTTTTATTTTGCTTCGAGTCTGGTATACCCTCCACTATGTATTCTATAATACTTTCTTCGTCCAACTTCGACTGACTTGCCAATGCGGTCATACTGTAGAAGTATTCTATCAGACTCTCTTTCTGGGTTTTCTTCCTGTTTTCTAGCATCTTGTGCACCTGTTTTGCTGTAAGCTTTTCTCCAAATTCGTTTTTTAAAGCTTCTTTTAGTGCTTCCCAATCATTTATTCCTGGTTGGCTGCCCAAGAATAATTTTGCAGCTCCCTTTACCAACTGCCTGCCGTAAATGAATTTTTGAAGATCAGTCCACCCAACTGTAATAGAATTAAGCTCGAAATCTGCAAGCCACTCATCAATATCCGGAGAACCATTTCCGGTGAATGCAGAAAGCGAATCTTCAATATCTCTCAGAGTGAAAGTCATGGCTAAGGGTTGAGAATCAGATGAATCTGACTCTGCGACGTTAGTTTCCTCGTACACTGACTCCTCTGAACCTTCTGTATTTTCCTGCTGGTCGATATTTTCTCCCTCAAAATAGGAGATGAGTCTTTTCTGTAATTCTGCTTTGAGGCCTGAAACTGGTAATCTTAATTCTTTTAACTTGTCTTTAAGCTCTGCAACAGAAAATCGTGTGATCTCTTCAACATTCATCTTTTCTAAACTTACATCACTTATTTTATTTCTTAAACCAATCAAGTATGTACTGCTTACTTTTCTAAAAAATTAATAAATAAGAACAATTTAAATGGGAATAAAATATTGTTAACGTTGCATAAAATTGTTTTGTTTAACTTCAAATTCAGTATTTCAATTCAATATAATGTATGCATGTATGGATTTATACTTGCGAATCGCCTGCTGTATCTAGTCTTTTGTTACTCATCTCTGATATTTGCCACTGCTTTTCAATTTCGTCTCTGGCAAATCGTTGCAATAAAAGCTGCAACCGTTGTCTGCTCTGATGACTGCTTTTCGAACTGCTTTTCAACTCCAACTTCAATCGCGCCTTAAATATCGCCTTCAACCACGCCTTCAATATCGCCTTCAACCGCTTTCAACCTCAGTGGCGTCACCTTGCCGCCTCGTATCAATCACCTCATCTGGATCTCTGCTCCGTCATGATCTCCTCCAGCTTTTGCTTTTCCAAGTTTTCCTCCTGGTCAAGTTGTCGCTTTAGCCATTATTGTCGCTCTCTGCGACAACGGATTGTATAAACGCCTTTCGTCGTCTTCCGTTAGGAATTTACTTGTCGCCACATAACCAATTTTGCACTCAGATCGGCAAACTGCGCAATAAATTTTGTAGTTTTGTAGTTTCAGAATTTCATAATACTTCGCAAAACTTGGTGGAATTGCGCAACATGAAAATTCTCAGCTCTTCTGGATGGTTTTTTAGTCTCTCTTTCTCGTAATCACTTCAGTTTTATAACTTTCTAGTTTCTTCGTTTCGTTTTGTTCATTAAACTGCGATCGATGGACTCTTAGCACAATAACTTGATGGTTGTTTGGCCGCGTATCACATTTAATCTTTCGTTTGTCGATTGATCCCGGTTGAGCCCCCAAAATTGTAGAGAAAGGCTTCCATTGGCTTCCGTAAATATATTTAAAGATTATTAATAGTTTATTCTTTGATTTATACACTTCATTGATACAGTTTTTTATACTTAAGTTCACATATTATTTATTACTGAGACACACGCGACCTTCTTCTGCTGATGCTCAATCTCTACTACTCTTGCGCAATTTTCACGCTTTATAACAATACTTAAAAATGTTACGGAACAGAACAACTGATCTGTTATTAATAGAGCTGCCAATCCTACATATCTTTATGGACTCGTGGAATGATTAGCTACTATCTGCATTAAAATATTTAATTTTAAAGGTAGTCAACATTATCACCGTTTTTATGTCATTGATTTTAATGTTGCGAAGGCTTACGGAAATGGACCTCCTCTAAAACTTTCAAAGCCCGTAACTTGGCCAAAAGGAATCCGATTTCGATATGGTATATCTTTATGGACTCGTGAAATGATTATGCTGCTATCTGCATTAAAATATTTCACTTTATAGATAGTCAACATTTTCACCGTTTTTATGTCATTGATCTTAATGTTGCGAAGGCTTACAGAAATGCATCTCCTCTAAAACTATAAAAGCCCGTAACATGGTCAAAAGGAATTCGATGTCGATACGGTATATCTTTATGGACTCGAGGAATGATTATGCTACTATCTTCATTAAAATATTTAATTTTAAAGGTAGTCAACATTTTCACCGTTTTTATGTCATTGATCTTAATGTTGCGAAGGCTTACGGAAATGGACCTCCTTTAAAACTTTCAAAGCCCGTAACTTGGCCAAAAGGAAACCGATTTCGATATGGTATATCTTTATGGACTCGTGAAATGATTATGCTGCTATCTGCATTAAAATATTTCACTTTATAGGTAGTCAACATTTTCACCGTTTTTATATCATTGATCTTAATGTTGCGAAGGCTTACAGAAATGCATCTCCTCTAAAACTATAAAAGCCCGTAACATGGTCAAAAGGAATTCGATGTCGATACGGTATATCTTTATGGACTCGAGGAATGATTATGCTACTATCTGCATTGAAATATTTAATTTTAAAGGTAGTCAACATTTTTACCGTTTTTATGTCATTGATTTTAATGTTGCGAAGGCTTACAGAAATGGACCTCCTCTAAAACTTTAAAAGCCCGTAACTTGGTCAAAAGGAATCCGATTTCGATATGGTATGTCTTTATGGACTCGTGGAATGATTAGCTACTATCTGCATTAAAATATTTCACTTTATAGGTAGCCAACATTTTCACCGTTTTTATGTCATTGATTTTAATGTTGCGAAGGCTTACAGAAATGGACCTTCTTTAAGACTTTAAAAGCCCGTAACTTGGCCATAAGGAATCCGATTTTGATATGGTATATCTTTATGGACTCGTGGAATGATTATGCTGCTATCTGCATTAAAATATTTCACTTTATAGGTAGTCAACACTTTCACCGTTTTTATGTCATTGTTTTTAATGTCGCGAAGGCTTACAGAAATGGACCTCCTCTAAAACTTTAAAAGCCCGTAACTTGGTCAAAAGGAATCCGATTTCGATATGGTATATCTTTGTGGACTCGTGGAATGATTATGCTGCTATCTGCATTAAAATATTTCACTTTAAAGGTAGTCAACATTTTCATTTTTATGTCATTGATTTTAATGTTGCGAAGGCTTACAGAAATGGACCTCCTCTAAAACTTTTAAAGCCCGTAACTTGGTCAAAAGGAATCCGATTTCGATATGGTATATCTTTCTGGACTCGTGGAATGATTAGCTTCTATCTGCATTAAAATATTTAATTTTAAAGGTAGTCAACATTATCACCGTTTTTATGTTATTGATTTTAATGTTGCGAAGGCTTACGGAAATGGACCTCCTTTAAAACTTTCAAAGCCCGTAACTTGGCCAAAATGAATCCGATTTCGATATGGTATATCTTTATGGACTCGTGAAATGATTATGCTGCTATCTGCATTAAAATATTTCACTTTATAGATAGTCAACATTTTCACCGTTTTTATGTCATTGATCTTAATGTTGCGAAGGCTTACAGAAATGCATCTCCTCTAAAACTATAAAAGCCCGTAACATGGTCAAAAGGAATTCGATGTCGATACGGTATATCTTTATGGACTCGAGGAATGATTAAGCTACTATCTGCATTAAAATATTTAATTTTAAGGGTAGTCAACATTTTCACCGTTTTTATGTCATTGATTTTAATGTTGCGAAGGCTTACGGAAATGGACCTCCTTTAAAACTTTCAAAGCCCGTAACTTGGCCAAAAGGAATCCGATTTCGATATGGTATATCTTTATGGACTCGTGAAATGATTATGCTGCTATCTGCATTAAAATATTTCACTATATAGGTAGTCAACATTTTCACCGTTTTTATATCATTGATCTTAATGTTGCGAAGGCTTACAGAAATGCATCTCCTCTAAAACTATAAAAGCCCGTAACATGGTCAAAAGGAATTCGATGTCGATACGGTATATCTTTATGGACTCGAGGAATGATTATGCTACTATCTGCATTGAAATATTTAATTTTAAAGGTAGTCAACATTTTCACCGGTTTTATGTCATTGATTTTAATGTTGCGAAGGCTTACAGAAATGGACCTCCTCTAAAACTTTAAAAGCCCGTAACTTGGTCAAAAGGAATCCGATTTCGATATGGTATGTCTTTATGGACTCGTGGAATGATTAGCTACTATCTGCATTAAAATATTTCACTTTATAGGTAGTCAACACTTTCACCGTTTTTATGTCATTGTTTTTAATGTTGCGAAGGCTTACAGAAATGGACCTCCTCTAAAACTTTAAAAGCCCGTAACTTGGTCAAAAGGAATCCGATTTCGATATGGTATATCTTTATGGACTCGTGGAATGATTATGCTGCTATCTACATTAAAATATTTCACTTTAAAGGTAGTCAACATTTTCATTTTTATGTCATTGATTTTAATGTTGCGAAGGCTTACAGAAATCTACCTCCTCTAAAACTTTTAAAGCCCGTAACTTGGTCAAAAGGAATCCGATTTCGATATGGTATATCTTTCTGGACTCGTGAAATGATTATGCTGCTATCTGCATTAAAATATTTCACTCTATAGATAGTCAACATTTTCACCGTTTTTATGTCATTGATCTTAATGTTGCGAAGGCTTACAGAAATGCATCTCCTCTAAAACTATAAATGCCCATAACATGGTCAAAAGGAATTCGATGTCGATACGGTATATCTTTATGGACTCGAGGAATGATTATGCTACTATCTGCATTGAAATATTTAATTTTAAAGGTAGTCAACATTTTTACCGTTTTTATGTCATTGATTTTAATGTTGCGAAGGCTTACAGAAATGGACCTCCTCTAAAACTTTAAAAGCCCGTAACTTGGTCAAAAGGAATCCGATTTCGATATGGTATGTCTTTATGGACTCGTGGAATGATTAGCTACTATCTGCATTAAAATATTTCACTTTATAGGTAGCCAACATTTTCACCGTTTTTATGTCATTGATTTTAATGTTGCGAAGGCTTACAGAAATGGACCTTCTTTAAGACTTTAAAAGCCCGTAACTTGGCCATAAGGAATCCGATTTTGATATGGTATATCTTTATGGACTCGTGGAATGATTATGCTGCTATCTGCATTAAAATATTTCACTTTATAGGTAGTCAACACTTTCACCGTTTTTATGTCATTGTTTTTAATGTCGCGAAGGCTTACAGAAATGGACCTCCTCTAAAACTTTAAAAGCCCGTAACTTGGTCAAAAGGAATCCGATTTCGATATGGTATATCTTTGTGGACTCGTGGAATGATTATGCTGCTATCTGCATTAAAATATTTCACTTTAAAGGTAGTCAACATTTTCATTTTTATGTCATTGATTTTAATGTTGCGAAGGCTTACAGAAATGGACCTCCTCTAAAACTTTTAAAGCCCGTAACTTGGTCAAAAGGAATCCGATTTCGATATGGTATATCTTTCTGGACTCGTGGAATGATTAGCTTCTATCTGCATTAAAATATTTAATTTTAAAGGTAGTCAACATTATCACCGTTTTTATGTTATTGATTTTAATGTTGCGAAGGCTTACGGAAATGGACCTCCTTTAAAACTTTCAAAGCCCGTAACTTGGCCAAAATGAATCCGATTTCGATATGGTATATCTTTATGGACTCGTGAAATGATTATGCTGCTATCTGCATTAAAATATTTCACTTTATAGATAGTCAACATTTTCACCGTTTTTATGTCATTGATCTTAATGTTGCGAAGGCTTACAGAAATGCATCTCCTCTAAAACTATAAAAGCCCGTAACATGGTCAAAAGGAATTCGATGTCGATACGGTATATCTTTATGGACTCGAGGAATGATTAAGCTACTATCTGCATTAAAATATTTAATTTTAAGGGTAGTCAACATTTTCACCGTTTTTATGTCATTGATTTTAATGTTGCGAAGGCTTACGGAAATGGACCTCCTTTAAAACTTTCAAAGCCCGTAACTTGGCCAAAAGGAATCCGATTTCGATATGGTATATCTTTATGGACTCGTGAAATGATTATGCTGCTATCTGCATTAAAATATTTCACTATATAGGTAGTCAACATTTTCACCGTTTTTATATCATTGATCTTAATGTTGCGAAGGCTTACAGAAATGCATCTCCTCTAAAACTATAAAAGCCCGTAACATGGTCAAAAGGAATTCGATGTCGATACGGTATATCTTTATGGACTCGAGGAATGATTATGCTACTATCTGCATTGAAATATTTAATTTTAAAGGTAGTCAACATTTTCACCGGTTTTATGTCATTGATTTTAATGTTGCGAAGGCTTACAGAAATGGACCTCCTCTAAAACTTTAAAAGCCCGTAACTTGGTCAAAAGGAATCCGATTTCGATATGGTATGTCTTTATGGACTCGTGGAATGATTAGCTACTATCTGCATTAAAATATTTCACTTTATAGGTAGTCAACACTTTCACCGTTTTTATGTCATTGTTTTTAATGTTGCGAAGGCTTACAGAAATGGACCTCCTCTAAAACTTTAAAAGCCCGTAACTTGGTCAAAAGGAATCCGATTTCGATATGGTATATCTTTATGGACTCGTGGAATGATTATGCTGCTATCTACATTAAAATATTTCACTTTAAAGGTAGTCAACATTTTCATTTTTATGTCATTGATTTTAATGTTGCGAAGGCTTACAGAAATCTACCTCCTCTAAAACTTTTAAAGCCCGTAACTTGGTCAAAAGGAATCCGATTTCGATATGGTATATCTTTCTGGACTCGTGAAATGATTATGCTGCTATCTGCATTAAAATATTTCACTCTATAGATAGTCAACATTTTCACCGTTTTTATGTCATTGATCTTAATGTTGCGAAGGCTTACAGAAATGCATCTCCTCTAAAACTATAAATGCCCATAACATGGTCAAAAGGAATTCGATGTCGATACGGTATATCTTTATGGACTCGAGGAATGATTATGCTACTATCTGCATTAAAATATTTAATTTTAAAGGTAGTCAACATTTTCACCGTTTTTATGTCATTGATTTTAATGTTGCGAAGGCTTACGGAAATGGACCTCCTTTAAAACTTTCAAAGCCCGTAACTTGGCCAAAAGGAATCCGATTTCGATATGGTATATCTTTATGGACTCGTGAAATGATTATGCTGCTATCTGCATTAAAATATTTCACTTTATAGGTAGTAAACATTTTCACCGTTTTTATATCATTGATCTTAATGTTGCGAAGGCTTACAGAAATGCATCTCCTCTAAAACTATAAAAGCCCGTAACTTGGTCAAAAGGAATCCGATTTCGATATGGTATATCTTTATGGACTCGTGGAATGATTATGCTGCTATCTGCATTTAAATATTTCACTTTAAAGGTAGTCAACATTTTCACCGTTTATATGTCATTGATTTTAATGTTGCGAAGGCTTACAGAAATGGACCTCCTCTAAAACTATAAAAGCCCGTAACATGGTCAAAAGGAATCTGATTCCGATACGGTATATCTTTATGGACTCGTGGAATGATTATGCTACTATCTGCATTAAATTATTTAATTTTAAAGGTAGTCAACATTTGCACTGTTTTTATGTCATTGATTTTGATGTTGCGAAGGCTTACAGAAATGGACCTCCTTTAAAACTTTAAAAGCCCGTAACTTGGCCATAAGGAATCCGATTTTGATATGGTATATATTTATGGACTCGTGGAATGATTATGCTGCTATCTGCATTAAAATATTTCACTTTATAGGTAGTCAACACTTTCACCGTTCTTATGTCATTGATTTTAATGTTGCGAAGGCTTACAGAAATGGACCTCCTCTAAAACTTTAAAAGCCCGTAACTTGGTCAAAAGGAATCCGATTTCGATATGGTATATCTTTATGGACTCGTGGAATGATTATGCTGCTATCTGCATTAAAATATTTCACTTTAAAGGTAGTCAACATTTTCACCGTTTTTATGTCATTGATTTTAATGTTGCGAAGGCTTACAGAAATGGACCTCGTCTAAAACTTTAAAAGCCCGTAACTTGGCCAAAAGGAATCCGGTTTCGATATGGTATATCTTTATGGACTCGTGGAATGATTAGCTACTATCTGCATTAAAATAATTTATTTTAAAGGTAGTCAACATTATCACCGTTTTTATGTCATTGATTTTAATGTTGCGAAGGCTTACGGAAATGGACCTCCTTTAAAACTTTCAAAGCCCGTAACTTGGCCAAAAGGAATCCGATTTCGATATGGTATATCTTTATGGACTCGTGAAATGATTATGCTGCTATCTGCATTAAAATATTTCACTTTATAGATAGTCAACATTTTCACCGTTTTTATGTCATTGATCTTAATGTTGCGAAGGCTTACAGAAATGCATCTCCTCTAAAACTATAAAAGCCCATAACATGGTCAAAAGGAATTCGATGTCGATACGGTATATCTTTATGGACTCGAGGAATGATTATGCTACTATCTGCATTAAAATATTTAATTTTAAAGGTAGTCAACATTTTCACCGTTTTTATGTCATTGATTTTAATGTTGCGAAGGCTTACGGAAATTGACCTCCTTTAAAACTTTCAAAGCCCCTAACTTGGCCAAAAGGAATCCGATTTCGATATGGTATATGTTTATGGACTCGTGAAATGATTATGCTGCTATCTGCATTAAAATATTTCACTTTATAGGTAGTCAACATTTTCACCGTTTTTATATCATTGATCTTAATGTTGCGAAGGCTTACAGAAATGCATCCCCTCTAAAACTATAAAAGCCCGTAACATGGTCAAAAGGAATTCGATGTCGATACGGTATATCTTTATGGACTCGAGGAATGATTATGCTACTATCTGCATTAAAATATTTAATTTTAAAGGTAGTCAACATTTTCACCGTTTTTATGTCATTGATTTTAATGTTGCGAAGGCTTACAGAAATGGACCTCCTCTAAAACTTTAAAAGCCCGTAACTTGGCCAAAAGGAATCCGATTTCGATATGGTATATCTTTATGGACTCGTGGAATGATTATGCTGCTATCTGCATTTAAATATTTCACTTTAAAGGTAGTCAACATTTTCACCGTTTATATGTCATTGATTTTAATGTTGCGAAGGCTTACAGAAATGGACCTCCTCTAAAACTATAAAAGCCCGTAACATGGTCAAAAGGAATCTGATTTCGATACGGTATATCTTTATGGACTCGTGGAATGATTATGCTACTATCTGCATTAAAATATTTAATTTTAAAGGTAGTTTGTTTTTATGTCATTGATTTTAATGTTGCGAAGGCTTACAGAAATGGACCTCCTCTAAAACTTTTAAAGCTCGTAACTTGGTCAAAAGGAATCCGATTTCGATATGGTATATCTTTATGGACTCGTGGAATGATTAGCTACTATCTGCAACATTTTCACCGTTTTTATGTCATTGATTTTAATGTTGCGAAGGCTTACGGAAATGGACCTCCTTTAAAACTTTCAAAGCCCGTAACTTGGCCAAAAGGAATCCGATTTCGATATGGTATATCTTTATGGACTCGTGAAATGATTATGCTGCTATCTGCATTAAAATATTTCACTTTATAGGTAGTCAACATTTTCACCGTTTTATATCATTGATCTTAATGTTGCGAAGGCTTACAGAAATGCATCTCCTCTAAAACTATAAAAGCCCGTAACATGGTCAAAAGGAATTCGATATCGATACGGTATATCTTTATGGACTCGAGGAATGATTATGCTACTATCTGCATTAAAATATTTAATTTTAAAGGTAGTCAACATTTTCACCGTTTTTATGTCATTGTTTTTAATGTTGCGAAGGCTTACAGAAATGGACCTCCTCTAAAACTTTCAAAGCCCGTAACTTGGTCGAAAGGAATCCGATTTCGATATGGTATATCTTTATGGACTCGTGGAATGATTATGCTGCTATCTGCATTAAAATATTTCACTTTAAAGGTAGTCAACATTTTCACCGTTTTTATGTCATTGATTTTAATGTTGCGAAGGCTTACAGAAATGGACCTCCTCCAAAACTTTTAAAGCCCGTAACTTGGTCAAAAGGAATCCGATTTCGATATGGTATATCTTTCTGGACTCGTAGAATGATTAGCTACTATCTGCATTAAAATATTTAATTTTAAAGGTAGTCAACATTATCACCGTTTTTATGTCATTGATTTTAATGTTGCGAAGGCTTACGGAAATGGACCTCCTTTAAAACTTTCAAAGCCCGTAACTTGGCCAAAAGGAATCCGATTTCGATATGGTATATCTTTATGGACTCGTGAAATGATTATGCTGCTATCTGCATTAAAATATTTCACTTTATAGGTAGTCAACATTTTCACCGTTTTTATGTCATTGATCTTAATGTTGCGAAGGCTTACAGAAATGCATCTCCTCTAAAACTATAAAAGCCCGTAACATGGTCAAAAGGAATTCGATGTCGATACGGTATATCTTTATGGACTCGAGGAATGATTATGCTACTATCTGCATTAAAATATTTAATTTTAAAGGTAGTCAACATTTTCACCGTTTTTATGTCATTGATTTTAATGTTGCGAAGGCTTACAGAAATGGACCTCCTCTAAAACTTTAAAAGCCCGTAACTTGGCCAAAAGGAATCCGATTTCGATATGGTATATCTTTATGGACTCGTGGAATGATTATGCTGCTATCTGCATTTAAATATTTCACTTTAAAGGTAGTCAACATTTTCACCGTTTATATGTCATTGATTTGAATGTTGCGAAGGCTTACAGAAATGGACCTCCTCTAAAACTATAAAAGCCCGTAATATGGTCAAAAGGAATCTGATATCGATACGGTATATCTTTATGGACTCGTGGAATGATTATGCTACTATCTGCATTAATATATTTAATTTTAAAGGTAGTCAA
Organism: Drosophila subpulchrella; assembly: GCF_014743375.2. NCBI lineage: Eukaryota > Metazoa > Arthropoda > Insecta > Diptera > Drosophilidae > Drosophila > Drosophila subpulchrella. Next base: position 50,918 of record NW_023665541.1, read on the forward strand.
CATTTGCACTGTTTTTATGTCATTGATTTTGATGTTGCGAAGGCTTACAGAAATGGACCTCCTTTAAAACTTTAAAAGCCCGTAACTTGGCCATAAGGAATCCGATTTTGATATGGTATATCTTTATGGACTCGTGGAATGATTATGCTGCTATCTGCATTAAAATATTTCACTTTATAGGTAGTCAACACTTTCACCGTTCTTATGTCATTGATTTTAATGTTGCGAAGGCTTACAGAAATGGACCTCCTCTAAAACTTTAAAAGCCCGTAACTTGGTCAAAAGGAATCCGATTTCGATATGGTATATCTTTATGGAATCGTGGAATGATTAGCTACTATCTGCATTAAAATATTTAATTTTAAAGGTAGTCAACATTATCACCGTTTTTATTTCATTGATTTTAATGTTGCGAAGGCTTACGGAAATGGACCTCCTTTAAAACTTTCAAAGCCCGTAACTTGGCCAAAAGGAATCCGATTTCGATATGGTATATCTTTATGGACTCGTGAAATGATTATGCTGCTATCTGCATTTAAAAATTTCACTTTAAAGGTAGTCAACATTTTCACCGTTTATATGTCATTGATTTTAATATTGCGAAGGCTTACAGAAATGGACCTCCTCTAAAACTATAAAAGCCCGTAACATGGTCAAAAGGAATCTGATTTCGATACGGTATATCTTTATGGACTCGTGGAATGATTATGCTACTATCTGCATTAAAATATTTAATTTTAAAGGTAGTCTGTTTTTATGTCATTGATTTTAATGTTGCGAAGGCTTACAGAAATGGACCTCCTCTAAAACTTTTAAAGCTCGTAACTTGGTCAAAAGGAATCCGATTTCGATATGGTATATCTTTATGGACTCGTGGAATGATTAGCTACTATCTGCAACATTTTCACCGTTTTTATGTCATTGATTTTAATGTTGCGAAGGCTTACGGAAATGGACCTCCTTTAAAACTTTCAAAGCCCGTAACTTGGCCAAAAGGAATCCGATTTCGATATGGTATATCTTTATGGACTCGTGAAATGATTATGCTGCTATCTGCATTAAAATATTTCACTTTATAGGTAGTCAACATTTTCACCGTTTTTATATCATTGATCTTAATGTTGCGAAGGCTTACAGAAATGCATCTCCTTTAAAACTATAAAAGCCCGTAACATGGTCAAAAGGAATTCGATGTCGATACGGTATATCTTTATGGACTCGAGGAATGATTATGCTACTATCTGCATTAAAATATTTAATTTTAAAGGTAGTCAACATTTTCACCGTTTTTATGTCATTGTTTTTAATTTTGCGAAGGCTTACAGAAATGGACCTCCTCTAAAACTTTAAAAGCCCGTAACTTGGTCGAAAGGAATCCGATTTCGATATGGTATATCTTTATGGACTCGTGGAATGATTATGCTGCTATCTGCATTAAAATATTTCACTTTAAAGGTAGTCAACATTTTCACCGTTTTAATGTCATTGATTTTAATGTTGCGAAGGCTTACAGAAATGGACCTCCTCCAAAACTTTTAAAGCCCGTAACTTGGTCAAAAGGAATCCGATTTCGATATGGTATATCTTTCTGGACTCGTGGAATGATTAGCTACTATCTGCATTAAAATATTTAATTTTAAAGGTAGTCAACATTATCACCGTTTTTATGTCATTGATTTTAATGTTGCGAAGGCTTACGGAAATGGACCTCCTTTAAAACTTTCAAAGCCCGTAACTTGGCCAAAAGGAATCCGATTTCGATATGGTATATCTTTATGGACTCGTGAAATGATTATGCTGCTATCTGCATTAAAATATTTCACTTTATAGGTAGTCAACATTTTCACCGTTTTTATGTCATTGATCTTAATGTTGCGAAGGCTTACAGAAATGCATCTCCCCTAAAACTATAAAAGCCCGTAACATGGTCAAAAGGAATTCGATGTCGATACGGTATATCTTTATGGACTCGAGGAATGATTATGCTACTATCTGCATTAAAATATTTAATTTTAAAGGTAGTCATCATTTTCACCGTTTTTATGTCATTGATTTTAATGTTGCGAAGGCTTACAGAAATGGACCTCCTCTAAAACTTTAAAAGCCCGTAACTTGGCCAAAAGGAATCCGATTTCGATATGGTATATCTTTATGGACTCGTGGAATGATTATGCTGCTATCTGCATTTAAATATTTCACTTTAAAGGTAGTCAACATTTTCACCGTTTATATGTCATTGATTTTAATGTTGCGAAGGCTTACAGAAATGGACCTCCTCTAAAACTATAAAAGCCCGTAACATGGTCAAAAGGAATCTGATTCCGATACGGTATATCTTTATGGACTCGTGGAATGATTATGCTACTATCTGCATTAAATTATTTAATTTTAAAGGTAGTCAACATTTGCACTGTTTTTATGTCATTGATTTTGATGTTGCGAAGGCTTACAGAAATGGACCTCCTTTAAAACTTTAAAAGCCCGTAACTTGGCCATAAGGAATCCGATTTTGATATGGTATATCTTTATGGACTCGTGGAATGATTATGCTGCTATCTGCATTAAAATATTTCACTTTATAGGTAGTCAACACTTTCACCGTTCTTATGTCATTGATTTTAATGTTGCGAAGGCTTACAGAAATGGACCTCCTCTAAAACTTTAAAAGCCCGTAACTTGGTCAAAAGGAATCCGATTTCGATATGGTATATCTTTATGGACTCGTGGAATGATTAGCTACTATCTGCATTAAAATATTTAATTTTAAAGGTAGTCAACATTATCACCGTTTTTATTTCATTGATTTTAATGTTGCGAAGGCTTACGGAAATGGACCTCCTTTAAAACTTTCAAAGCCCGTAACTTGGCCAAAAGGAATCCGATTTCGATATGGTATATCTTTATGGACTCGTGAAATGATTATGCTGCTATCTGCATTAAAATATTTCACTTTATCGATAGTCAACATTTTCACCGTTTTTATGTCATTGATCTTAATGTTGCGAAGGCTTACAGAAATGCATCTCCTCTAAAACTATAAAAGCCCGTAACATTGTCAAAAGGAATTCGATGTCGATACGGCATATCTTTATGGACTCGAGGAATGATTATGCTACTATCTGCATTAAAATATTTAATTTTAAAGGTAGTCAACATTTTCACCGTTTTTATGTTATTGATTTTAATGTTGCGAAGGCTTACGGAAATGGACCTCCTTTAAAACTTTCAAAGCCCGTAACTTGGCCAAAAGGAATCCGATTTCGATATGGTATATCTTTATGGACTCGTGAAATGATTATGCTGCTATCTGCATTAAAATATTTCACTTTATAGGTAGTCAACATTTTCACCGTTTATATGTCATTGATTTTAATGTTGCGAAGGCTTACAGAAATGGACCTCCTCTAAAACTATAAAAGCCCGTAACATGGTCAAAAGGAATCTGATTTCGATACGGTATATCTTTATGGACTCGTGGAATGATTATGCTACTATCTGCATTAAAATATTTAATTTTAAAGGTAGTCAACATTTGCACTGTTTTTATGTCATTGATTTTGATGTTGCGAAGGCTTACAGAAATGCATCTCCTCTAAAACTATTAAAGCCCGTAACATGGTCAAAAGGAATTCGATGTCGATTCGGTATATCTTTATGGACTCGAGAAATGATTATGCTTCTATCTGCATTAAAATATTTAATTTTAAAGGTAGTCAACATTTTCACCGTTTTTATGTCATTGATTTTAATGTTGCGAAGGCTTACAGAAATGGACCTCCTCTAAAACTTTAAAAGCCCGTAACTTGGTCAAAAGGAATCCGATTTCGATAAGGTATATCTTTATGGACTCGTGGAATGATTATGCTGCTATCTGCATTAAAATATTTCACTTTAAAGGTAGTCAACATTTTCACCGTTTTTATGTCATTGATTTTAATGTTGCGAAGGCTTACAGAAGTGGACCTCCTCTAAAACTTTTAAAGCCCGTAACTTGGTCAAAAGGAATCCGATTTCGATATGGTATATCTTTATGGACTCGTGGAATGATTAGCTACTATCTGCATTAAAATATTTAATTTTAAAGGTAGTCAACATTATCACCGTTTTTATGTCATTGATTTTAATGTTCCGAAGGCTTACGGAAATGGACCTCCTTTAAAACTTTCAAAGCCCGTAACTTGGCCAAAAGGAATCCGATTTCGATATGGTATATCTTTATGGACTCGTGGAATGATTATGCTGCTATCTGCATTAAAATATTTCACTTTATAGGTAGTCAACATTTTCACCGTTTTTATGTCATTGATCTTAATGTTGCGAAGGCTTACAGAAATGCATCTCCTCTAAAACTATTAAAGCCCGTAACATGGTCAAAAGGAATTCGATGTCGATACGGTATATCTTTATGGACTCGGGGAATGATTATGCTACTATCTGCATTAAAATATTTAATTTTAAAGGTAGTCAACATTTTCACCGTTTTTATGTCATTGATTTTAATGTTGCGAAGGCTTACAGAAATGGGCCTCCTCTAAAACTTTAAAAGCCCGTAACTTGGCCAAAAGGAATCCGATTTCGATATGGTATATCTTTATGGACTCGTGGAATGATTATGCTGCTATCTGCATTTAAATATTTCACTTTAAAGGTAGTCAACACTTTCACCGTTTTTATGTCATTGATTTTAATGTTGCGAAGGCTTACAGAAATGGACCTCCTCTAAAACTATAAAGGCCCGTAACATGGTCAAAAGGAATCTGATTTCGATACGGTATATCTTTATGGACTCGTGGAATGATTATGCTACTATCTGCATTAAAATATTTAATTTTAAAGGTAGTCAACATTTGCACTGTTTTTATGTCATTGATTTTGATGTTGCGAAGGCTTACAGAAATGAACCTCCTTTAAAACTTTCAAAGCCCGTAACTTGGCCAAAAGGAATCCGATTTCGATATGGTATATCTTTATAGACTCGTGGAATGATTATGCTGCTATCTGCATAAAAATATTTCACTTAATAGGTAGTCAACATTTTCACCGTTTTTATGTCATTGATCTTAATGTTGCGAAGGCTTACAGAAATGCATCTCCTCTAAAACTATAAAAGCCCGTAACATGGTCAAAAGGAATTCGATGTCGATACGGTATATCTTTATGGACTCGAGGAATGATTATGCTACTATCTGCATTAAAATATTTAATTTTAAAGGTAGTCAACATTTTCACCGTTTTTATGTCATTGATTTTAATGTTGCGAAGGCTTACAGAAATGGACCTCCTCTAAAACTTTAAAAGCCTGTAACATGGTCAAAAGGAATCCGATTTCGATACGGTATATCTTTAGGGACTCGTGGAATGATTAGCTACTATCTGTCAAGACTTTCACCGTTTTTATGTCATTGATTTTAATGTTGCGAAGGCTTACAGAAATGGACCTCCTCTAAAACTTTAAAAGCCCGTAACTTGGCCAAAAGGAATCCGATTTCGATATGGTATATCTTTATGGACTCGTGGAATGATTATGCTGCTATCTGCATTAAAATATTTAATTTTAAGGGTAGTCAACATTTTCACCGTTTTTATGTCATTGATTTTAATGTTGCGAAGGCTTACAGAAATGGACCTCCTCTAAAACTATAAAAGCCCGTAACATGGTCAAAAGGAATCTGATTTCGATACGGTATATCTTTATGGACTCGTGGAATGATTATGCTACTATCTGCATTAAAATATTTAATTTTAAAGGTAGTCAACATTTGCAACGTTTTTATGTCATTGATTTTGATGTTGCGAAGGCTTACAGAAATGAACCTCCTTTAAAACTTTAAAAGCCCGTAACATGGTCAAAAGGAATTCGATTTCGATATGGTATGGAATGATTAGCTACTATCTGCATTAAAATATTTAATTTTAAAGGTAGTCAACATTATCACCGTTTTTATTTCATTGATTTTAATGTTGCGAAGGCTTACAGAAATGAACCTCCTCTAAAACTATAAAAGCCCGTAACTTGGACAAAAGGAATCCGATTTTGATACGGTATATCTTTATGGACTCGTGGAATGATTGTGCTGCTATCTGCATTTAAACATTTAACTTTAATGGTAGTCAATATATTCACCGTATTTATGTCATTGATTTTAATGTTGCGAAGGCTTACAGAAATGGACCTCCTCTAAAACTATAAAAGCCCGTAACATGGTCAAAAGGAATCCGATTTCGATACGGTATATCTTTAGGGACTCGTGCAATGATTAGCTACTATCTGCATTAAAATATTTAATTTTAAAGGTAGTCAACACTATCACCGTTTTTATGTCATTGATTTTAATGTTGCGAAGGCTTACGGAAATGGACCTCCTCTAAAACTATAAAAGCCCGTAACATGGTCAAAAGGAATCTGATTTCGATACGGTATATCTTTATGGACTCGTGGAATGATTATGCTACTATCTGCATTAAAATACTTAATTTTAAAGGTAGTCAACATTTGCACCGTTTTTATGTCATTGATTTTAATGTTGCGAAGGCTTACAGAAATGAACCTCCTTTAAAACTTTCAAAGCCCGTAACTTGGCCAAAAGGAATCCGATTTCGATATGGTATATATTTATGGACTCGTGGAATGATTATGCTGCTATCTGCATTAAAATATTTCACTTTATAGGTAGTCAACATTTTCACCGTTTTTATGTCATTGATCTTAATGTTGCGAAGGCTTACAGAAATGCATCTCCTCTAAAACTATAAAAGCCCGTTACATGGTCAAAAGGAATTCGATGTCGATACGGTATATCTTTATGGACTCGAGGAATGATTATGCTACTATCTGCATTAAAATATTTAATTTTAAAGGTAGTCAACATTTTCACCGTTTTTATGTCATTGATTTTAATGTTGCGAAGGCTTACAGAAATGGACCTCCTCTAAAACTATAAAAGCCCGTAACATGGTCAAAAGGAATCTGATTTCGATACGGTATATCTTTATGGACTCGTGGAATGATTATGCTACTATCTGCATTAAAATATTTAATTTTAAAGGTAGTCAACATTTGCACCGTTTTTATGTCATTGATTTTGATGTTGCGAAGGCTTACAGAAATGAACCTCCTTTAAAACTTTAAAAGCCCGTAACATGGTCAAAAGGAATCCGATTTCGATATGGTATATCTTTATGGACTCGAGGAATGATTAGCTACTATCTGCATTAAAATATTTAATTTTAAAGGTAGCCAACATTTTCACCGTTTTTATGTCATTGATTTTAATGTTGCGAAGGCTTACAGAAATGGACCTCCTCTAAAACTATAAAAGCCCGTAACTTGAACAAAAGGAATCCGATGTCGATACGGTATATCTTTATGGACTCGTGGAATGATTGTGCTGCTATCTGCATTTAAATATTTAACTTTAAAGGTAGTCAATATATTCACCGTATTTATGTCATTGATTTTAATGTTGCGAAGGCTTACAGAAATGGACCTCCTTTTAAACTTTAAAAGCCCATAAATTGGTCAAAAGGAATCCGATTTCGATATGGCATACCTTCATGGACTCGTGGAATGATTATGCTGCTATCTGCATTAAAATATTTCACTTTAAAGTTAGTCTACATTTTCACCGTTTCTATGACATTGATTTTAATGTTGCAAAAGCTTACAGAAATGGACCTCCTTTAAAACTTTAAAAGCCCGTAACTTGTTCAAAAGGGACCCGATTTTGTTATGGCATACCTTCATGGACTCGTGGAATGATTATGCTACTATCGGCATTTAATTATTTAGTTTTAAAGGTAGTCAACATTTTCACCGTTTTTATGTCATTGATTTTAATGTTGCGAAGGCTAACAGAAATGGACCTCCTCTAAAACTATAAAAGCCCGTAACATGGTCAAAAGGAATCCGATTTCGATACGGTATATCGTTAGGGACTCGTGGAATGATAAGCTACTATCTGCATTAAAATATTTAATTTTAAAGGTAGTCAACACTTTCACCGTTTTTATGTCATTGATTTTAATGTTGCGAAGGCTTACGGAAATGGACCTCCTCTAAAACTATAAAAGCCCGTAACTTGGTCGAAAGGAATCCGATTTCGATATGGCATACCTTCATGGACTCGAGGAATGATTATGGTGCTATGTGCATTAAAATATTTCACTTTATAGGTAGTCAACATTTTCACCGTTTTTATTTCATTGATTTTAATGTTGCGAAGGCTTACAGAAATGGACCTCCTTTAAAACTTTAAAAGCCCGTAACTTGGCCATAAGGAATCCGATTTCGATATGGTATATCTTTATGGACTCGTGGAATGATTATGCTGCTATCTGCATTAAAATATTTCACTTTATAGGTAGTCAACACTTTCACCGTTTTTATGTCATTGATTTTAATGTTGCGAAGGCTTACAGAAATGGACCTCCTCTAAAACTTTAAAAGCCCGTAACTTGGTCAAAAGGAATCCGATTTCGATATGGTATATCTTTATGGACTCGTGGAATGATTAGCTACTATCTGCATTAAAATATTTAATTTTAAAGGTAGTCAACATTATCACCGTTTTTATGACATTGATTTTAATGTTGCGAAGGCTTACAGAAATGGACCTCCTCTAAAACTATAAAAGCCCGTAATATGGTCAAAAGGAATCTGATTTCGATACGGTATATATTTATGGACTCGTGGAATGATTATGCTACTATCGGCATTTAATTATTTAATTTTAAAGGTAGTCAACATTTTCACCGTTTTTATGTCATTGATTTTAATGTTGCGAAGGCTTACAGAAATGGACCTCCTCTAAAACTATAAAAGCCCGTAACATGGTCAAAAGGAATCCGATTTCGATACGGTATATCGTTAGGGACTCGTGGAATGATTAGCTACTATCTGCATTAAAATATTTAATTTTAAAGGTAGTCAACACTATCACCGTTTTTATGTCATTGATTTTAATGTTGCGAAGGCTTACGGAAATGGACCTCCTCTAAACCTATAAAAGCCCGTAAATTGGTCGAAAGGAATCCGATTTCGATATGGCATACCCTCATGGACTCGTGGAATGATTATGCTGCTATCTGCATTAAAATATTTCACTTTATAGGTAGTCAACATTTTCACCGTTTTTATGTCATTGATCTTAATGTTGCGAAGGATTACAGAAATGGACCTCCTTTAAAACTTTAAAAGCCCGTAACTTGGCCATAAGGAATCCGATTTCGATATGGTATATCTTATGGCTTACAGAAATGGACCTCCTCTAAAACTTTAAAAGCCCGTAACTTGGTCAAAAGGAATCCGATTTCGATATGGTATATCTTTAGGGACTCGTGGAATGATTAGCTACTATCTGCATTAAAATATTTAATTTTAAAGGTAGTCAACATTTTCACCGTTTTTATGTCATTGATTTTAATGTTGCGAAGGCTTACAGAAATGGACCTCCTTTAAAACTTTAAAAGCCCGTAACTTGGTCGAAAGGAATCCGATTTCGATATGGCATACCCTCATGGACTCGTGGAATGATTATGCTACTATCTGCATTAAAATATTTCACTTTATAGGTAGTCAACATTTTCACCGTTTTTATGTAATTGATTTTAATGTTGCGAAGGCTTACAGAAATGAACCTCCTTTAAAACTTTAAAAGCCCATAACATGGTCAAAAGGAATCCGATTTCGATACGGTATATCTTTATGGACTCGTGGAATGATTAGTTACTATCTACATTAAAATATTTAATTATAAAGGTAGTCAACACTATCACCGTTTTTATGTCATTGATTTTAATGTTGCGAAGGCTTACAGAAATGGACCTCCTTTAAAACTTTAAAAGCCCGTCACATGGTCAAAAGGAATCCGATTTCGATATGGTATATCTTTATGGACTCGAGGAATGATTATGCTACTTTCTGCATTAAAATATTTAATTTTAAAGGTAGTCAACATAATCACCGTTTTTATGTCATTGGTTTTAATGTTGCGAAGGCTTACAGAAATGCATCTCTTTTCAAACTATAAAAGCCCGTAACATGGTCAAAAGGAATTCGATGTCGATACGGTATATCTTTATGGACTCGAGGAATGATTATGCTACTATCTGCATTAAAATATTTAATTTTAAAGGTAGTCAACATAATCACCGTTTTTATGTCATTGGTTTTAATGTTGCGAAGGCTTACAGAAATGAACCTCCTTTAAAACTTTAAAAGTCCGTATCATGGCCAAAAGGAATCCGATTTCGATACGGTATATCTTTATGCACTCGTGGAATGATTAGCTACTATCTACATTAAAATATTTAATTTTAAAGGTAGTCAACATTATCAACGTTTTTATGTCATTGATTTTAATGTTGCGAAGGCTTACAGAAATGGACCTCCTTTAAAACTTTAAAAGCCCGTAACATGGTCAAAAGGAGTCCGATTTCGATATGGTATATCTTTATGGACTCGAGGAATGATTATGCTACTATCTGCATTAAAATATTTCACTTTATAGGTAGTCAACATTTTCACCGTTGTTATGTCATTGATCTTAATGTTGCGAAGGCTTACAGAAATGCATCTCCTTTCAAACTATAAAAGCCCGTAACATGGTCAAAAGGAATTCGATGTCGATACTGTATATCTTTATGGACTCGAGGAATGATTATGCTACTATCTGCATTAAAATATTTAATTTTAAAGGTAGTCAACATAATCACCGTTTTTATGTCATTGGTTTTAATGTTGCGAAGGCTTACAGAAATGGACCTCCTTTAAAACTTTAAAAGCCCGTAACATGGTCAAAAGGAATCCGATTTCGATATGGTATATCTTTATGGACTCCTGGAATGATTAGCTACTATCTGCATTAAAATATTTAATTTTAAAGGTAGTCAACACTTTCAATGTTTTTATGTCATTGATTTTAATGTTGCGAAGGCTTACAGAAATGGACCTCCTCTAAAACTATAAAAGCCCGTAACATGGTCAAAAGGAATCTGATTTCGATACGGTATATCTTTATGGACTCGTGGAATGATTATGCTACTATCTGCATTAAAATATTTAATTTTAAAGGTAGTCAACATTTTTACCGTTTTTATGTCATTGATTTTGATGTTGCGAAGGCTTACAGAAATGAACCTCCTTTACAACTTTAAAAGCCCGTAACATGGTCAAAAGGAATCCGATTTCGATATGGTATATCTTTATGGACTCCTGGAATGATTAGCCACTATCTGCATTAAAATATTTAATTTTAAAGGTAGTCAACACTTTCACCTTTTTTATGTCATTGATTTTAATGTTGCGAAGGCTTACAGAAATGGACCTCCTCTAAAACTATAAAAGCCCGTAACTTGGACAAAAGGAATCCGATTTTGATACGGTATATCTTTATGGACTCGTGGAATGGTTGTGCTGCTATCTGCATTTAAATATTTAACTTTAAGGGTTGTCAATATTTTCACCGTATTTATGTCATTGATTTTAATGTGGCGAAGGCTTACAGAAATGGACCTCCTTTTAAAATTTAAAAGCCCATAAATTGGTCAAAAGGAATCCGATTTCGATATGGCATACCTTCATGGACTCGTGGAATGATTATTCTGCTATCTGCATTAAAATATTTCACTTTAAAGTTAGTCAACATTTTCACCGTTTTTATGACATTGATTTTAATTTTGCAAAGGCTTACAGAAATGGACCTCCTTTAAAACTTTAAAAGCCCGTAACTTGTTCAAAAGGGACCCGATTTTGATATGGCATACCTTCATGGACTCGTGGAATGATTATGCTACTATCGGCAATAAATTATTTAATTTTAAAGGTAGTCAACCTTGGTCCAAGGAACTTGTGAGATGGTTCCGAGGACGCCTAGCTGGAGGCGACCAAGCGGGTCGCAGGTTGCGGATAGCGAACGGCCTATAAGGCCAGCTGTGAATAGCAGTAGGCTAGGTCAAACGGATTCCGCCAGACCGAAACCTCTGTAATAAACAGCCCCGGACAGCCAGCGGGTATCTGTCGCTGTTTAGCGGCAGTACCGTCGATGCGAATTGTTCAGCAGCATTTAAATAGTTGCTCTACACAACCCTTTTTCCCCAAACGCACAACCTACCTCCTTCCTATCCCACACAACATCTCACCTCGGGCCGGACTAAGGTGTAAATCGGACCGTGCCGAGAGTCAGCCTGGCTGAGGGCCCGGGTTAAAAACTAGCTCAGTCTCTAACGGTGGGCTCAGGGAGATGGCGGCCCCCTGCTCTATTTATCGCCTTACCCGGGCATCGCGGATCTCTGCCCGGGTGGACCTTCCCTTTCTCCGCAACTCGTGGGAATCAATTATGAATGCCAACAAGAATAAAAATAAAAACACAATGGAGCCGGGCACTCTTAAGAAACCCGCGACGGAGGAGAAGGTGGGTGCGACAGGATCTGCGAGCGTTGGCTCCGCCTGTGCTGGCACCAGCTCGGGGGCTATCCCAAAAGGGCCCCACCCCAAACTGGGGGTGATAGATGGAAGACAGTCGGCCGCCAGCACCTCTGCAAAGTGCGCGCCGGCGCCAAAAACTGCAGGAGGTATGACTAAGACGGTCGCTCCAACCACCGAGCAAAATAAATACACCTATGCGGAGAAGCGGACTGTCGCGCAGGCACTCCGCTCACATAACAGGAGCAAGATTGCCAACCCCTCAGCTGAATGGCTGAAGAAGGTGGAATGGGCAAAGACGGTGCTCCCCAACTACGGGCAAAAGAAGCCTAATGCTGTAAGTGCACAGCCAAAGAGACAACGATCTCTAGAGTTGCCTGGACCTGCGGCAAAGAGATCTAGGGTCCAACAGAACCTATCATTTGCGGAGATAGCGCGGGACAAGGTTCTGATTGGACTGGTTGACAAGGGAAACCCCGGAGGTCGGATCCCAAGAAAGCAGTGGAAGGGGGTCGAGGAGCAGCTAGCGGTCATCTGCATGGCTTTGCTCCGGGACTTCCCCCAACCGACGCCATGTTGCAAGTACGCAGGCTGGTTCCAGGGCAGCGTCAAGGTAGTGTCTTGCGACAGTCAGAGATCAGCTGACCTCTACAAGAAGGCGACGGAGAAGCTCGGAGAGGTGTATCCTGGGGCGAAAATCGTTGCACTAGATTGGTGCGACGTCCCCAGCAGACCACGAGCGAGGATATGG
>NW_023665542.1:0-2729 GCF_014743375.2 Drosophila subpulchrella
GAATGCTTACGTCCAGAATGGCCGCAAGGTTCGGAAGTGTGTAGCTACCTAGGGTTTGAAAGCGCTTTAGGTTATGCGCTGGGCAGAAGCATAGGAGGTGTTCGATGCTCTCCTCTTCGTCTATCTCTTTTCAGCTGCGGCAGAAGTCGTGGTTACTTAGACCCAGCCTTATCGCATGAGTCCCTATAAGACAGTGGCCCGTGAGGGCATTTAGGAGAGTGGAGATGTCCTCCCTGCTACATTGTAGGAGAGTTTTTGTTCTTTTCGTGTTATAGTTTGGCCATGTGAGTCTAGAATTGTGGCATGTTGAGATTGAGTTCCAACGGTTGTGGGAAAGAGTATACAATCTCTGCCTGAGATGGAGCTTGCAGGTAGCCATGGGCATCCCTACCGTGTCCTTATCACGAAGGATATCGGCGGTTGTCCCCTGTCTTGCCAGCTCGTCTGCTATGCAGTTGCCCTCAATGTTGCGGTGCCCAGGCACCCAGATGAGGTTGATTCTCAGATGAGTGGCCATCTCGTTAAGAGATTTGCGGCATTCAGAGATTGTTTTTGAGCTCGTTGTGTAGGAGTCGAGGGCCCTGAGGGCAGCTTGACTATCCGAGAATATGAAGATATCACTGTCTTTATGTACAGACGTGTTCAGGTGGGTAGTGGCTTCCTGAATTGCCATCACTTCCGCTTGGAAAACACTACAGTGGTCTGGTAGGCGGAATGAGACTTTTATGTCTAGTTCGGGGGAGAAGACTCCCCCACCTGTTTGGGAGTTAAACTTGGAGCCGTCCGTGTATATGTTGACGGCGTTTACGAATTGATGTGGGAGGTTGTCCCAGTCTGAACGGGTGGGTATATGAATTTTGTATCTTCTTTCGAAGTTAACTATGGGTGGGACGTAGTCTGTATAACGTGGTAGGGGTGAATGTTTTGATAGGATAATGGAGTGACCCGTGGAGCCCGTTGTCCATGCCGCTACTTCACGGAGCCTCAGCGCGGTTGCAGATGCCCAGCTTTTGGCAAGTAGGTCCAGGGGTTGGAGATCGAGAATTGTGTTTAGTGCCTCAGTGGCGGTAGTGCGCAGCGCCCCACTGATGCAGAGTTCTGCGCTCCTTTGGATCTTGTGAAGGATCCGGAGGTTGCAGTTCTTATCTAGAGAAGGCCACCAAACGATGTTTCCGTAGAGGAGAATGGGCCTGACTATTGCAGTATATAGCCAGTGAACTATCATGGGGGAGAAACCCCACTTCCTCCCTATGGCTTTTTTACAAGCGAAGAGGGCTATGGCCGCTTTGCGTGTGCGATCTAGGATGTTATCAGTCCAGAGGAGCTTTTTGTCAAGGATGACACCTAGGTACTTTGCTTGGTTAACCAAGCAAAGTACCTAGGTGTCATCCTTGACAAAAAGCTCCTCTGGACTGATAACATCCTAGATCGCACACGCAAAGCGGCCATAGCCCTCTTCGCTTGTAAAAAAGCCATAGGGAGGAAGTGGGGTTTCTCCCCCATGATAGTTCACTGGCTATATACTGCAATAGTCAGGCCCATTCTCCTCTACGGAAACATCGTTTGGTGGCCTTCTCTAGATAAGAACTGCAACCTCCGGATCCTTCACAAGATCCAAAGGAGCGCAGAACTCTGCATCAGTGGGGCGCTGCGCACTACCGCCACTGAGGCACTAAACACAATTCTCGATCTCCAACCCCTGGACCTACTTGCCAAAAGCTGGGCATCTGCAACCGCGCTGAGGCTCCGTGAAGTAGCGGCATGGACAACGGGCTCCACGGGTCACTCCATTATCCTATCAAAACATTCACCCCTACCACGTTATACAGACTACGTCCCACCCATAGTTAACTTCGAAAGAAGATACAAAATTCATATACCCACCCGTTCAGACTGGGACAACCTCCCACATCAATTCGTAAACGCCGTCAACATATACACGGACGGCTCCAAGTTTAACTCCCAAACAGGTGGGGGAGTCTTCTCCCCCGAACTAGACATAAAAGTCTCATTCCGCCTACCAGACCACTGTAGTGTTTTCCAAGCGGAAGTGATGGCAATTCAGGAAGCCACTACCCACCTGAACACGTCTGTACATAAAGACAGTGATATCTTCATATTCTCGGATAGTCAAGCTGCCCTCAGGGCCCTCGACTCCTACACAACGAGCTCAAAAACAATCTCTGAATGCCGCAAATCTCTTAACGAGATGGCCACTCATCTGAGAATCAACCTCATCTGGGTGCCTGGGCACCGCAACATTGAGGGCAACTGCATAGCAGACGAGCTGGCAAGACAGGGGACAACCGCCGATATCCTTCGTGATAAGGACACGGTAGGGATGCCCATGGCTACCTGCAAGCTCCATCTCAGGCAGAGATTGTATACTCTTTCCCACAACCGTTGGAACTCAATCTCAACATGCCACAATTCTAGACTCACATGGCCAAACTATAACACGAAAAGAACAAAAACTCTCCTACAATGTAGCAGGGAGGACATCTCCACTCTCCTAAATGCCCTCACGGGCCACTGTCTTATAGGGACTCATGCGATAAGGCTGGGTCTAAGTAACCACGACTTCTGCCGCAGCTGAAAAGAGATAGACGAAGAGGAGAGCATCGAACACCTCCTATGCTTCTGCCCAGCGCATAACCTAAAGCGCTTTCAAACCCTAGGTAGCTACACACTTCCGAACCTTGCGGCCATTCTGGACGTAAGCATTCCCC
>NW_023665543.1:0-69217 GCF_014743375.2 Drosophila subpulchrella
CCATAACTTGGTCAAAAGGACTAGGATTTCGATATGGCATACCTTTATGGGCTTGTGGAATGATTATGTTGTTATCTGCATTAACATATATAGCTTTAAAGGTATTACAAAATATGACCGTTTTTATGTCATTGATTTTAATTTTTCGAAGGTTTACAGAAATTGGCCTTCTCTTCATCTTTAAAAGCCCATAACTTGGTCAAAATAACTCGGACTTCGATATGGCATACCTTTATGGGCTTGTGGAATGATTTTGTTGTTATCTGCATTAAAATATATAGCTTTAAAGGTATTAAAAAATATGACCGTTTTTATGTCATTGATTTTAATTTTGCGAAGGCTTACAGAAATGGGCCTTCTCTCCATCTTTAAAAGCCTATAACTTGGTCAAAAGAACTCGGATTTCGATATGACAACATTTATGGGCTTGTGGAATGATTATGTTGTTATCTGCATTAAAATATATAGCTTTAAAGGTATTACAAAATATGACCGCTTATATGTCATTGATTTTAATTTTGCGAAGGCTTACAGAAATGGGCCTTCTCTCCATCTTTAAAAGCCCATAACTTGGTCAAAAGAACTCGGATTTCGATATGGCATACCTGTATGGGCTTGTGGGATGATTATGTTGTTATCTGCATTTAAATATATAGCTTTAAAGGTAGTAACAAATATGACCGTTTCTATGTCAATGACTTTAATTTTGCGAAGGTTTACAGAAATGGGCCTTCTCTTCATCCTTAAAAGCCCATAACTTGGTCAAAAGGACTAGGATTTCGATATGGCATACCTTTATGGGCTTGTGGAATGATTATGTTGTTATCTGCATTAAAATATATAGCTTTAAAGGTATTACAAAATATGACCGTTTTTATGTCATTGATTTTAATTTTGCGAAGGCTCACAGAAATGGGCCTTCTCTCCATCTTTAAAAGCCCATAACTTGGTCAAAAGAACTCGGATTTCGATATGGCATACCTTTATGGGCTTGTGGAATGATTATGTTGTTATCCGCATTAAAATATATAGCTTTAAAGGTGTTACAAAATATGACCGCTTTTATGTCATTGATTTTAATTTTGCGAAGGTTTACAGAAATGGGCCTTCTCTCCACCTTTAAAAGCCCATAACTTGGTTAAAAGAACTCGGATTTCGATATGGCATACCTTTATGGGCTTGTGGAATGATTATGTTGTTATCTGCATTAAAATATATAGCTTTAAAGGTAGTAAAAAATATGACCGTTTCTATGTCAATGATTTTAATTTTGCGAAGGTTTACAGAAATGGGCCTTCTTTCCATCTTTAAAAGCCCATAACTTGGTCAAAAGGACCAGGATTTCGATATGGCATACCTTTATGGGCTTGTGGAGTGATTATGTTGTTATCTGCATTAAAATATATTGCTTTAAAGGTAGAAAAAAATATGACCGTTTTTATGTCATTGATTTTAATTTTGCGAAGGTTTACAGAAATGGGCCTTCTTTCCATCTTTAAAAGCCAATAACTTAGTCAAAAGGAATTGGATTTCGATATGGCATACCTTTATGGGCTTTTGGAACGATTATGTTCTTATCTGCAGTAAAATGAATAGATTTAAAGGTAGTAAAAAATGTGACCGTTTTTATGTCATTGACATTAATTTTGCGAAGGTTTACAGAAATGGGCCTTCTTTCCATCTTTAAAAGCCCATAACTTGGTCAAAAGGACTTGGATTTCGATATGGCATACCTTTATGGGCTTGTGGAATGATTGTGTTGTTATCTGCATTAAAATATATAGCTTTAAAGGAAGTAAAAAATATGACCGTTTTTATGTCATTGATTTTAATTTCGCGAAGGTTTACAGAAATGGCCCTTATATCCATTTTTAAAAGCCCATAACTTGGTCAAAAGAACTCGGACTTCGATATGGCATACCTCTATGGGCTTGTGGAATGATTATGTTGTTATCTCTGCATTAAAATATATAGCTTTAAAGGTATTAAAAACTATAACCGTTTTTATGTCATTGATTTTAATTTTTCGAAGGTTTCTCTCCATCTTTAAAAGCCCATAACTTGGTCAAAAGAACTCGGATTTCGATATGGCATACCTTTATGGGCTTGTGGAATGATTGTGTTGTTATCTGCATTAAAATATATAGCTTTAAAGATATTACAAAATATGACCGTTTTTATGTCATTGATTTTAATTTTGCGAAGGTTTACAGAAACGGGCCTTCTCTCCATCTTTAAAAGCCCATAACTTGGTCAAAAGAACTCGGATTTCGATATGGCATACCTTTATGGGCTTGTGGAACGATTATGTTGTTATCTAAATAAAAATATATAGATTTAAAAGAAGTAAAAAATATGACCGTTTTTATGTCATTGATTTTAATTTTGCGAAGGTTTTCAGAAATGGGCCTTCTCTTCATCCTTAAAAGCCCATAACTTGGTCAAAAGAACTCGGATCTCGATATGGCATACCTTTATGGGCTTGTGGAGTGATTATGTTGTTATCTGCATTAAAATATATAGCTTTAAAGGTATTGAAAAATATTATCGTTTCTATGTCATTGATTATAATTTTGCGAAGGTTTACAGAAATGGGCCTTCTCTCCATCTTTAAAAGCCCATAACTTGGTCAAAAGAACTCGGACTTCGATATGGCATACCTTTATGGGCTTGTGGAATGATTTTGTTGTTATCTGCATTAAAATATATAGCTTTAAAGGTTTTACATAATATGACCGCTTCTATGTCATTGATTTTAATTTTGCGAAGGTTTACAGAAATGGGCCTTCTCTCTATCTTTAAAAGCCCATAACTTGGTCAAAAGAACTCGGACTTCGATATGGCGTACCTATATGGGCTTGTGGAATGATTTTGTTGTTATCTGCATCAAAATATATAGCTTTAAAGGTATTAAAAACTATAACCGTTTTTATGTCATTGATTTTAATTTTTCGAAGGTTTCTCTCCATCTTTAAAAGCCCATAACTTGGTCAAAAGAACTCGGATTTCGATATGGCATACCTTTATGGGCTTGTGGAATGATTGTGTTGTTATCTGCATTAAAATATATAGCTTTAAAGATATTAAAAAATATGACCGTTTTTATGTCATTGATTTTAATTTTGCGAAGGTTTACAGAAATGGGCCTTCTCTCCATCTTTAAAAGCCCATAACTTGGTCAAAAGAACTCGGATTTCGATATGGCATACCTTTATGGGCTTGTGGAATGATAATGTTGTTATCTGAATTAAAATATATAGCTTTAAAGGTATTACATAATATGACCGCTTTTATGTCATTGATTTGAATTTTGCGAAGGTTTACAGAAATGGGCCTTCTCTCTATCTTTAAAAGCCCATAACTTGGTCAAAAGAACTCGGACTTTGATATGGCATACCTTTATGGGCTTGTGGAATGATTATGTTGTTATCTGCATTAACATATATAGCTTTAAAGGTATTAAAAAATATGACCGTTTTTATGTCATTGATTTTAATTTTTCGAAGGTTTACAGAAATTGGCCTTCTCTCCATCTTTAAAAGCCCATAACTTGGTCAAAATAACTCGGATTTCGATATGGCATACCTGAATGGGCTTGTGGGATGATTATGTTGTTATCTGCATTTAAATATATAGCTTTAAAGGTAGTAAAAAATATGACCGTTTTAATGTCATTGATTTTAATTTTGCGAAGGTTTACAGAAATGGGCCTTCTTTCCATCTTTAAAAGCCCATAACTTGGTCAAAAGGACTAGGATTTCGATATGGCATACCTATGGGCTTGTGGAATAATTGTGTTGTTATCTGCATTAAAATATATAGCTTTAAAGGTTTTAAAAAATATAATCGTTTTAATGTCATTGATTTTAATTTTGCGAAGGTTTACAGAAATGGGCCTTCTTTTCATCCTTAAAAGCCCATAACTTGGTCAAAAGGACTAGGATTTCGATATGGCATACCTGAATGGGCTTGTGGGATGATTATGTTGTTATCTGCATTTAAATATATAGCTTTAAAGGTAGTAAAAAATATGACCGTTTTAATGTCATTGATTTTAATTTTGCGAAGGTTTACAGAAATGGGCCTTCTTTCCATCTTTAAAAGCCCATAACTTGGTCAAAAGGACTAGGATTTCGATATGGCATACCTATGGGCTTGTGGAATGATTGTGTTGTTATCTGCATTAAAATATATAGCTTTAAAGGTATTAAAAAATATAATCGTTTTAATGTCATTGATTTTAATTTTGCGAAGGTTTACAGAAATGGGCCTTCTTTTCATCCTTAAAAGCCCATAACTTGGTCAAAAGGACTAGGATTTCGATATGGCATACCTTTATGGGCTTGTGGAGTGATTATGTTGTTATCTGCATTAAAATATATAGCTTTAAAGGTATTAAAAAATATAACCGTTTTGTTGTCATTGATTATAATTTTGCGAAGGTTTACAGAAATGGGCCTTCTCTCCATCTTTAAAAGCCCATAACTTGGTCAAAAGAACTCGGATTTCGATATGGCATACCTTTATGGGCTTGTGGAATGATTATGTTGTTATCCGCATTAAAATATATAGCTTTAAAGGTAGAAAAAAATATGACCGTTTTTATGTCATTGATTTTAATTTTGCGAAGGTTTACAGAAATGGGCCTTCTCTCCATCCTTAAAAGCCCATAACTTGGTCAAAAGGACTCGGATTTTGATATGGCATACCTCTATGGGCTTGTGGAATGATTATGTTGTTATCTGCATTAAAATATATAGCTTTAAAGATGGTCAAAAATATGATGGTTTTTTTGTCATTGATTTTAATTTTGCGAAGGTTTACAGAAATGGGCCTTCTCTCCATCTTTAAAAGCCTATAACTTCGTCAAAAGAACTCGGATTTCGATATGGCATACCTTTATGTGCTTGTGAAATGATTTTGTTGTTGTCTGCATAAAAATATATAGCTTTAGAGGAAGTAAAAAATATGACCGTTTTTAAGTCATTGATTTTAGTTCTGCGGAGGTTTACAGAAATTTGCCTTCTTTTCATCTTTAAAAGCCCATAACTTGGTCAAAAGGACTTGGATTTCGATATGGCATACCTTTATGGGCTTGTGGAATGATTATGTTGTTATCTGCATTAAAATATATAGCTTTAAAGGAAGTAAAAAATATGACCGTTTTTATGTCATTGATTTTAATTTCGCGAAGGTTTACAGAAATGGGCCTTATATCCATCTTTTAAAGCCCATAACTTGGTCAAAAGAACTCGGACTTCGATATGGCATACCTTTATGGGCTTGTGGAATGATTATGCTGTTATCTCTGCATTAAAATATATAGCTTTAAAGGTATTAAAAACTATAACCGTTTTTATGTCATTGATTTTAATTTTGCGAAGGTTTACAGAAACGTGGCTTCTCTCCATCTTTAAAAGCCCATAACTTGGTCAAAAGAACTCGGATTTCGATATGGCATACCTTTATGGGCTTGTGGAACGATTATATTGTTATCTAAATAAAAATATATAGATTTAAAAGAAGTAAAAAATATGACCGTTTTTATGTCATTGATTTTAATTTTGCGAAGGTTTACAGAAATGGGCCTTCTCTTCATCCTTAAAAGCCCATAACTTGGTCAAAAGAACTCGGATTTCGATATGGCATACCTTTATGGGCTTGTGGAGTGATTATGTTGTTATCTGCATTTAAATATATAGCTTTGAAGGTATTAAAAAATATTATCGTTTTTATGTCATTGATTATAATTTTGCGAAGGTTTACAGAAATGGGCCTTCTCTCCATCTTTAAAAGCCCATAACTTGGTCAAAAGAACTCGGACTTCGATATGGCATACCTTTATGGGCTTGTGGAATGATTATGTTGTTATCTGCATTAAAATATATAGCTTTAAAGGTATTACATAATATGATCGCTTTTATGTCATTGATTTTAATTTTGCGAAGGTTTACAGAAATGGGCCTTCTCTCTATCTTTAAAAGCCCATAACTTGGTCAAAAGAACTCGGACTTTGATATGGCATACCTTTATGGGCTTGTGGAATGATTATGTTGTTATCTGCATTAACATATATAGCTTTAAAGGTATTACAAAATATGACCGTTTTTATGTCATTGATTTTAATTTTGCGAGGGCTTACAGAAATGGGCCTTCTCTCCATCTTTAAAAGCCCATAACTTGGTCAAAAGAACTCGGATTTCGATATGGCATACCTTTATGGGCTTGTGGAATGATTATGTTGTTATCTGCATTAAAATATATAGCTTTAAAGGTAGTAAAAAATATGACCGTTTCTATGTCAATGATTTTAATTTTGCGAAGGTTTACAGAAATGGGCCTTCTTTCCATCTTTAAAAGCCCATAACTTGGTCAAAAGGACTTGGATTTCGATATGGCATACCTTTATGGGCCTGTGGAACGATTGTGTTGTTATCTGCATTAAAATATAAAGCTTTAAAAGTATTAAAAAATTTGACTGTTTTTATGTCATTGAATTTAATTTTGCGAAGGTTTACAGAAATGGTCCTTCTTTCCATCTTTAAAAGCCCATAACTTGGTCAAAATAACTCGGATTTCGATATGGCATACCTGTATGGGCTTGTGGGATGATTATGTTGTTATCTGCATTTAAATATATAGCTTTAAAGGTAGTAAAAAATATGACCGTTTTAATGTCATTGATTTTAATTTTGCGAAGGTTTACAGAAATGGGCCTTCTTTCCATCTTTAAAAGCCCATAACTTGGTCAAAAGGACTTGGATTTCGATATGGCATACCTTTATGGGCTTGTGGAATGATTGTGTTGTTATCTGCATTAAAATATATAGCTTTAAAGGTATTAAAAAATATAATCGTTTTAATGTCATTGATTTTAATTTTGCGAAGGTTTACAGAAATGGGCCTTCTCTTCATCCTTAAAAGCCCATAACTTGGTCAAAAGGACTAGGATTTCGATATGGCATACCTTAATGGGCTTGTGGAGTGATTATGTTGTTATCCGCATTAAAATATATAGCTTTAAAGGTAGAAAAAAATATGACCGTTTTTATGTCATTGATTTTAATTTTGCGAAGGTTTACAGAAATGGGCCTACTTTCCATCTTTAAAAGCCCATAACTTAGTCAAAAGGACTTGGATTTCGATATGGCATACCTTTATGGGCTTGTGGAACGATTATGTTCTTATCTGCATTAAAATGTATAGATTTAAAGGTAGTAAAAACTATGACCGTTTTTATGTCATTGATTTTAATTTTGCGAAGGTTTACAGAAATGGGCCTTCTCTCTATCCTTAAAAGCCCATAACTTGGTCAAAAGGACTCGGATTTTGATATGGCATACCTCTATGGGCTTGTGGAATGATTATGTTGTTATCTGCATTAAAATATATAGCTTTAAAGATGGTCAAAAATATGACCGTTTTTTTGTCATTGATTTTAATTTTGCGAAGGTTTACAGAAATGGGCCTTCTCTCCATCTTTAAAAGCCTATAACTTCGTCAAAAGAACTCGGATTTCGATATGGCATACCTTTATGTGCTTGTGAAATGATTTTGTTGTTATCTGCATAAAAATATATAGCTTTAGAGGAAGTAAAAAATATGACCGTTTTTAAGTCATTGATTTTAATTCTGCGGAGGTTTACAGAAATTTGCCTTCTTTCCATCTTTAAAAGCCCATAACTTGGTCAAAATAACTCGGATTTCGATATGGCATACCTTTATGGGCTTGTGGGATGACTATGTTGTTATCTGCTTTTAAATATTTAGCTTTAAAGGTAGTAAAAAATATGACCGTTTTAATGTCATTGATTTTAATTTTGCGAAGGTTTACAGAAATGGGACTTCTTTCCATCTTTAAAAGCCCATAACTTGGTCAAAAGGACTATGATTTCGATATGGCATACCTTTATGGGCTTGTGGAATGATTGTGTTGTTATCTGCATTAAAATATATAGCTTTAAAGGTATTAAAATATATAATCGTTTTAATGTCATTGATTTTAATTTTGCGAAGGTTTACAGAAATGGGCCTTCTCTTCATCCTTAAAGGCCCATAACTTGGTCAAAAGGACTAGGATTTCGATATGGCATACCTTTATGGGCTTGTGGAGTGATTATGTTGTTATCTGCATTAAAATATATAGCTTTAAAGGTATTAAAAAATATGACCGTTTTTATGTCATTGATTATAATTTTGCGAAGGTTTACAGAAATGGGCCTTCTCTCCATCTTTAAAAGCCCATAACTTGGTCAAAAGAACTCGGATTTCGATATGGCATACCTTTATGGGCTTGTGGAATGATTATGTTGTTATCCGCATTAAAATATATAGCTTTAAAGGTATTACATAATATGACCGCTTTTATGTCATTGATTTTAATTTTGCGAAGGTTTACAGAAATGGGCCTTATATCCATCTTTAAAAGCCCATAACTTGGTCAAAAGGACTCGGACTTCGATATGGCATACCTTTATGGGCTTGTGGAATGATTATGGTGTTATCTCTGCATTAAAATATATAGCTTTAAAGGTATTAAGAACTATAACCGTTTTTATGTCATTGATTTTAATTTTGCGAAGGTTTACAGAAACGGGCCTTCTCTCCATCTTTAAAAGCCCATAACTTGGTCAAAAGAACTCGGATTTCGATATGGCATACCTTTATGGGCTTGTGGAATGATTTTGTTGTTATCTGCATTAAAATATATAGCTTTAAAGATATTAAAAAATATGATCGTTTTTATGTCATTGATTTTAATTTTGCGAAGGTTTACAGAAACGGGCCTTCTTTCCATCTTTAAAAGCCCATAACTTGGTCAAAAGGACTTGGATTTCGATATGGCATACCTTTATGGGCTTGTGGAACGATTGTGTTGTTATCTGCATTAAAATATAAAGCCTTAAATGTAGTAAACAATTTGACTGTTTTTATGTCATTGAATTTAATTTTGCGAAGGTTTACAGAAATGGTCCTTCTTTCCATCTTTAAAAGCCCATAACTTGGTCAAAATAACTCGGATTTCGATATGGCATACCTTTATGGGGTTGTGGAATGATTATGTTGTTATCCGCATTAAAATATATAGCTTTAAAGGTAGAAAAATATATGACCGTTTTTATGTCATTGATTTTAATTTTGCGAAGGTTTACAGAAATGGGCCTTCTTTACATCTTTAAAAGCCCATAACTTAGTCAAAAGGACTTGGATTTCGATATGGCATACCTTTATGGGCTTGTGGAACGATTATGTTCATATCTGCAATAAAATGTATAGATTTAAAGGTAGTAAAAAATATGACCGTTTTTATGTCATTGATTTTAATTTTGCGAAGGTTTACAGAAATGGGCCTTCTTTCCATCTTTAAAAGCCCATAACTTGGTCAAAAGGACTTGGATTTCGATATGGCATACCTTTATGGGCTTGTGGAATGATTATGTTGTTATCCGCATTAAAATATATAGCTTTAAAGGTAGAAACAAATATGACCGTTTTTATGTCATTGATTTTAATTTTGCGAAGGTTTACAGAAATGGGCCTTCTTCCCATCTTTAAAAGCCCATAACTTAGTCAAAAGGACTCGGACTTCGTTATGGCATACCTTTATGGGCTTGTGGAATGATTTTGTTGTTATCTGCATTCAAATATATAGCTTTAAAGGTATTACATAATATGACCGCTTTTATGTCATTGATTTTAATTTTGCGAAGGTTTACAGAAATGGGCCTTATATCCATCTTTAAAAGCCCATAACTTGGTCAAAAGAACTCGGACTTCGATATGGCATACCTTTATGGGCTTGTGGAATGATTATGTTGTTATCTCTGCATTAAAATATATAGCTTTAAAGGTATTAAAAACTATAACCGTTTTTATGTCATTGATTTTAATTTTTCGAAGGTTTCTCTCCATCTTTAAAAGCCCATAACTTGGTCAAAAGAACTCGGATTTCGATATGGCATATCTTTATGGGCTTGTGGAATGATTTTGTTGTTATCTGCATTAAAATATATAGCTTTAAAAATATTAAAAAATATGACCGTTTTTATGTCATTGATTTTAATTTTGCGAAGGTTTACAGAAATGGGTCTTATATCCATCTTTAAAAGCCCATAACTTGGTCAAAAGAACTCGGATTTCGATATGGCATACCTTTATGGGCTTGTGGAATGATTGAGTTGTTATCTGCATTAAAATATATAGCTTTAAAGGAAGTAAAAATATGACCGTTATTATGTCATTGATTTTAATTTCGCGAAGGTTTAAGAAATGGGCCTTATATCCATCTTTAAAAGCCCATAACTTGGTCAAAAGAACTCGGACTTCGATATGGCATACCTTTATGGGCTTGTGGAATGATTATGTTGTTATCTCTGCATTAAAATATATAGCTTTAAAGGTATTAAAAACTATAACCGTTTTTATGTCATTGATTTTAATTTTTCGAAGGTTTCTCTCCATCTTTAAAAGCCCATAACTTGGTCAAAAGAACTCGGATTTCGATATGGCATATCTTTATGGGCTTGTGGAATGATTGAGTTGTTATCTGCATTAAAATATATAGCTTTAAAGGAAGTAAAAAATATGACCGTTATTATGTCATTGATTTTAATTTCGCGAAGGTTTAAGAAATGGGCCTTATATCCATCTTTAAAAGCCCATAACTTGGTCTAAAGAACTCGGACTTCGATATGGCATACCTTTATGGGCTTGTGGAATGATTATGTTGTTATCTCTGCATTAAAATATATAGCTTTAAAGGTATTAAAAACTATAACCGTTTTTATGTCATTGATTTTAGTTTTTCTAAGGTTTCTCTCCATCTTTAAAAGTCCATAACTTGGTCAAAAGAACTCGGATTTCGATATGGCATATCTTTATGGGCTCGTGGAATGATTTTGTTGTTATCTGCATTAAAATATATAGCTTTAAAAATATTAAAAAATATGACCGTTTTTTATGTCATTGATTTTAATTTTGCGAAGGTTTACAGAAATGGGCCTTATATCCATCTTTAAAAGCCCATAACTTGGTCAAAAGAACTCGGACTTCGATATGGCATACCTTTATGGGCTTGTGGGATGATTATGTTGTTATCTCTGCATTAAAATATATAGCTTTAAGGGTATTAAAAACTATAACCGTTTTTATGTCATTGATTTTGATTTTTCGAAGGTTTCTCTCCATCTTTAAAAGCCCATAACTTGGTCAAAAGAACTCGGATTTCGATATGGCATATCTTTATGGGCTTGTGGAATGATTGAGTTGTTATCTGCATTAAAATATATAGCTTTAAAGGAAGTAAAAAATATGACCGTTATTATGTCATTGATTTTAATTTCGCGAAGGTTTAAGAAATGGGCCTTATATCCATCTTTAAAAGCCCATAACTTGGTCAAAAGAACTCGGACTTCGATATGGCATACCTTTATGGGCTTGTGGAATGATTATGTTGTTATCTCTGCATTAAAATATATAGCTTTAAAGGTATTAAAAACTATAACCGTTTTTATGTCATTGATTTTAATTTTTCGAAGGTTTCTCTCCATCTTTAAAAGCCCATAACTTGGTCAAAAGAACTCGGATTTCGATATGGCATACCTTTATGGGCTTGTGGAACGATTATGTTGTTATCTAAATAAAAATATATAGATTTAAAAGAAGTAAAAAATATGACCGTTTTTATGTCATTGATTTTAATTTTGCGAAGGTTTACAGAAATGGGCCTTCTCTTCATCCTTAAAAGCCCATAACTTGGTCAAAAGAACTCGGATTTCGATATGGCATACCTTTATGGGCTTGTGGAGTGATTATGTTGTTATCTGCATTAAAATATATAGCTTTAAAGGTATAAAAAAATATTATCGTTTTTATGTCATTGATTATAATTTTGCGAAGGTTTACAGAAATGGGCCTTCTCTCCATCTTTAAAAGCCCATAACTTGGTCAAAAGAACTCGGACTTCGATATGGCATACCTTTATGGGCTTGTGGAACGATTTTGTTGTTATGTGCATTAAAATATATAGATTTAAAGGTTTTACATAATATGACCGCTTTTATGTCATTGATTTTAATTTTGCGAAGGTTTACAGAAATGGGCCTTCTCTCTATCTTTAAAAGCCCATAACTTGGTCAAAAGAACTCGGACTTCGATATGGCATACCTATATGGGCTTGTGGAATGATTTTGTTGTTATCTGCATTAAAATATATAGCTTTAAAGATATTAAAAAATATGACCGTTTTTATGTCATTGATTTTAATTTTGCGAAGGTTTACAGAAATGGGCCTTCTCTCCATCTTTAAAAGCCCATAACTTGGTCAAAAGAACTCGGATTTCGATATGGCATACCTTTATGGGCTTGTGGAATGATAATGTTGTTATCTGCATTAAAATATATAGCTTTAAAGGTATTACATAATATGACCGCTTTTATGTCATTGATTTTAATTTTGCGAAGGTTTACAGAAATGGGCCTTCTCTCTATCTTTAAAAGCCCATAACTTGGTCAAAAGAACTCGGACTTTGATATGGCATACCTTTATGGGCTTGTGGAGTGATTATGTTGTTATCTGCATTAAAATATATAGCTTTAAAGGTATTAAAAAATATGACCGTTTTTATGTCATTGATTATAATTTTGCGAAGGTTTACAGAAATGGGCCTTCTCTCCATCTTTAAAAGCCCAAAACTTGGTTAAAAGAACTCGGATTTCGATATGGCATACCTTTATGGGCTTGTGGAATGATTATGTTGTTATCCGCATTAAAATATATAGCTTTAAAGGTAGAAACAAATATGACCGTTTTTATGTCATTGATTTTAATTTTGCGAAGGTTTACAGAAATGGGCCTTCTTCCCATCTTTAAAAGCCCATAACTTAGTCAAAAGGACTCGGACTTCGTTATGGCATACCTTTATGGGCTTGTGGAATGATTTTGTTGTTATCTGCATTAAAATATATAGCTTTAAAGGTATTACATAATATGACCGCTTTTATGTCATTGATTTTAATTTTGCGAAGGTTTACAGAAATGGGCCTTATATCCATCTTTAAAAGCCCATAACTTGGTCAAAAGAACTCGGACTTCGATATGGCATACCTTTATGGGCTTGTGGAATGATTATGTTGTTATCTCTGCATTAAAATATATAGCTTTAAAGGTATTAAAAACTATAACCGTTTTTATGTCATTGATTTTAATTTTTCGAAGGTTTCTCTCCATCTTTAAAAGCCCATAACTTGGTCAAAAGAACTCGGATTTCGATATGGCATATCTTTATGGGCTTGTGGAATGATTTTGTTGTTATCTGCATTAAAATATATAGCTTTAAAA
The DNA here is from genome assembly GCF_014743375.2 of Drosophila subpulchrella. Taxonomy (NCBI): domain Eukaryota; kingdom Metazoa; phylum Arthropoda; class Insecta; order Diptera; family Drosophilidae; genus Drosophila; species Drosophila subpulchrella. The sequence continues at coordinate 13,340 of NW_023665543.1, forward strand.
ATATTAAAAAATATGACCGTTTTTATGTCATTGATTTTAATTTTGCGAAGGTTTACAGAAACGGGCCTTCTCTCCATTTTAAAAAGCCCATAACTTGGTCAAAAGAACTCGGATTTCGATATGGCATATCTTTATGGGCTTGTGGAACGATTATGTTGTTATCTAAATAAAAATATATAGATTTAAAAGAAGTAAAAAATTTGACCGTTTTTATGTCATTGATTTTAATTTTGCGAAGGTTTACGGAAATGGGCCTTCTCTTCATCCTTAAAAGCCCATAACTTGGTCAAAAGAACTCGGACTTTGATATGGCATACCTTTATGGGCTTGTGGAGTGATTATGTTGTTATCTGCATTAAAATATATAGCTTTAAAGGTATTAAAAAATATGACCGTTTTTATGTCATTGATTATAATTTTGCGAAGGTTTACAGAAATGGGCCTTCTCTCCATCTTTAAAAGCCCATAACTTGGTCAAAAGAACTCGGATTTCGATATGGCATACCTTTATGGGCTTGTGGAATGATTATGTCGTTATCCGCATTAAAATATATAGCTTTAAAGGTAGAAACAAATATGACCGTTTTTATGTCATTGATTTTAATTTTGCGAAGGTTTTTAGAAATGGGCCTTCTTCCCATCTTTAAAAGCCCATAACTTAGTCAAAAGGACTCGGACTTCGTTATGGCATACCTTTATGGGCTTGTGGAATGATTTTGTTGTTATCTGCATTAAAATATATAGCTTTAAAGGTATTACATAATATGACCGCTTTTATGTCATTGATTTTAATTTTGCGAAGGTTTACAGAAATGGGCCTTATATCCATCTTTAAAAGCCCATAACTTGGTCAAAAGAACTCGGACTTCGATATGGCATACCTTTATGGGCTTGTGGAATGATTATGTTGTTATCTCTGCATTAAAATATATAGCTTTAAAGGTATTAAAAACTATAACCGTTTTTATGTCATTGATTTTAATTTTTCGAAGGTTTCTCTCCATCTTTAAAAGCCCATAACTTGGTCAAAAGAACTCGGATTTCGATATGGCATATCTTTATGGGCTTGTGGAATGATTTTGTTGTTATCTGCATTAAAATATATAGCTTTAAAAATATTAAAAAATATGACCGTTTTTATGTCATTGATTTTAATTTTGCGGAGGCTGACAGAAATTGGCCTTCTTTCCATCTTTAAAAGCCCATAACTTGGTCAAAGGGACTTGGATTTCGATATGGCATACCTTTATGGGCTTGTGGAACGATTATGTTGTTATCTGCATTAAAATATATAGCTTTAAATTTAGTAAAAAATATGACCGCTTTTATGTCATTGATTTTAATTTTGAGAAGGTTTACAGAAATGGGCCTTCTCTCCATCTTTAAAAGCCCATAACTTGGTCAAAAGAACTCGGATTTCGATGTGGCATATCTTTATGGGCTTGTGGAATAATTATGTTGTTATCTGCATTTAAATATATAGCTTTAAAGGTATTAAAAAATATGACCGTTTTTATGTCATTGATTTTAATTTTGCGGAGGCTGACAGAAATTGGCCTTCTTTCCATCTTTAAAAGCCCATAACTTGGTCAAAGGGACTTGGATTTCGATATGGCATACCTTTATGGGCTTGTGGAACGATTATGTTGTTATCTGCATTAAAATATATAGCTTTAAATTTAGTAAAAAATATGACTGTTATTATGTCATTGATTTTAATTTTGCGAAGGTTTACAGAAATGGGCCTTCTCTCCATCTTTAAAAGCCCATAACTTGGTCAAAAGAACTCGGATTTCGATATGGCATACCTTTATGGGCTTGTGGAATGATTGAGTTGTTATCTGCATTAAAATATATAGCTTTAAAGGAAGTAAAAATATGACCGTTATTATGTCATTGATTTTAATTTCGCGAAGGTTTAAGAAATGGGCCTTATATCCATCTTTAAAAGCCCATAACTTGGTCAAAAGAACTCGGACTTCGATATGGCATACCTTTATGGGCTTGTGCAATGATTATGTTGTTATCTCTGCATTAAAATATATAGCTTTAAAGGTATTAAAAACTATAACCGTTTTTTTGTCATTGATTTTAATTTTTCGAAGGTTTCTCTCCATCTTTAAAAGCCCATAACTTGGTCAAAAGAACTCGGATTTCGATATGGCATATCTTTATGGGCTTGTGGAATGATTGAGTTGTTATCTGCATTAAAATATATAGCTTTAAAGGAAGTAAAAAATATGACCGTTATTATGTCATTGATTTTAATTTCGCGAAGGTTTAAGAAATGGGCCTTATATCCATCTTTAAAAGCCCATAACTTGGTCAAAAGAACTCGGACTTCGATATGGCATACCTTTATGGGCTTGTGGAATGATTATGTTGTTATCTCTGCATTAAAATATATAGCTTTAAAGGTATTAAAAACTATAACCGTTTTTATGTCATTGATTTTAATTTTTCGAAGGTTTCTCTCCATCTTTAAAAGCCCATAACTTGGTCAAAAGAACTCGGATTTCGATATGGCATATCTTTATGGGCTCGTGGAATGATTTTGTTGTTATCTGCATTAAAATATATAGCTTTAAAAATATTAAAAAATATGACCGTTTTTATGTCATTGATTTTAATTTTGCGAAGGTTTACAGAAATGGGCCTTATATCCATCTTTAAAAGCCCATAACTTGGTCAAAAGAACTCGGACTTCGATATGGCATACCTTTATGGGCTTGTGGGATGATTATGTTGTTATCTCTGCATTAAAATATATAGCTTTAAGGGTATTAAAAACTATAACCGTTTTTATGTCATTGATTTTGATTTTTCGAAGGTTTCTCTCCATCTTTAAAAGCCCATAACTTGGTCAAAAGAACTCGGATTTCGATATGGCATATCTTTATGGGCTTGTGGAATGATTGAGTTGTTATCTGCATTAAAATATATAGCTTTAAAGGAAGTAAAAAATATGACCGTTATTATGTCATTGATTTTAATTTCGCGAAGGTTTAAGAAATGGGCCTTATATCCATCTTTAAAAGCCCATAACTTGGTCAAAAGAACTCGGACTTCGATATGGCATACCTTTATGGGCTTGTGGAATGATTATGTTGTTATCTCTGCATTAAAATATATAGCTTTAAAGGTATTAAAAACTATAACCGTTTTTATGTCATTGATTTTAATTTTTCGAAGGTTTCTCTCCATCTTTAAAAGCCCATAACTTGGTCAAAAGAACTCGGATTTCGATATGGCATACCTTTATGGGCTTGTGGAACGATTATGTTGTTATCTAAATAAAAATATATAGATTTAAAAGAAGTAAAAAATATGACCGTTTTTATGTCATTGATTTTAATTTTGCGAAGGTTTACAGAAATGGGCCTTCTCTTCATCCTTAAAAGCCCATAACTTGGTCAAAAGAACTCGGATTTCGATATGGCATACCTTTATGGGCTTGTGGAGTGATTATGTTGTTATCTGCATTAAAATATATAGCTTTAAAGGTATAAAAAAATATTATCGTTTTTATGTCATTGATTATAATTTTGCGAAGGTTTACAGAAATGGGCCTTCTCTCCATCTTTAAAAGCCCATAACTTGGTCAAAAGAACTCGGACTTCGATATGGCATACCTTTATGGGCTTGTGGAATGATTTTGTTGTTATGTGCATTAAAATATATAGATTTAAAGGTTTTACATAATATGACCGCTTTTATGTCATTGATTTTAATTTTGCGAAGGTTTACAGAAATGGGCCTTCTCTCTATCTTTAAAAGCCCATAACTTGGTCAAAAGAACTCGGACTTCGATATGGCATACCTATATGGGCTTGTGGAATGATTTTGTTGTTATCTGCATTAAAATATATAGCTTTAAAGATATTAAAAAATATGACCGTTTTTATGTCATTGATTTTAATTTTGCGAAGGTTTACAGAAATGGGCCTTCTCTCCATCTTTAAAAGCCCATAACTTGGTCAAAAGAACTCGGATCTCGATATGGCATACCTTTATGGGCTTGTGGAATGATAATGTTGTTATCTGCATTAAAATATATAGCTTTAAAGGTATTACATAATATGACCGCTTTTATGTCATTGATTTTAATTTTGCGAAGGTTTACAGAAATGGGCCTTCTCTCTATCTTTAAAAGCCCATAACTTGGTCAAAAGAACTCGGACTTTGATATGGCATACCTTTATGGGCTTGTGGAGTGATTATGTTGTTATCTGCATTAAAATATATAGCTTTAAAGGTTTTAAAAAATATGACCGTTTTTATGTCATTGATTATAATTTTGCGAAGGTTTACAGAAATGGGCCTTCTCTCCATCTTTAAAAGCCCAAAACTTGGTTAAAAGAACTCGGATTTCGATATGGCATACCTTTATGGGCTTGTGGAATGATTATGTTGTTATCCGCATTAAAATATATAGCTTTAAAGGTAGAAACAAATATGACCGTTTTTATGTCATTGATTTTAATTTTGCGAAGGTTTACAGAAATGGGCCTTCTTCCCATCTTTAAAAGCCCATAACTTAGTCAAAAGGACTCGGACTTCGTTATGGCATACCTTTATGGGCTTGTGGAATGATTTTGTTGTTATCTGCATTAAAATATATAGCTTTAAAGGTATTACATAATATGACCGCTTTTATGTCATTGATTTTAATTTTGCGAAGGTTTACAGAAATGGGCCTTATATCCATCTTTAAAAGCCCATAACTTGGTCAAAAGAACTCGGACTTCGATATGGCATACCTTTATGGGCTTGTGGAATGATTATGTTGTTATCTCTGCATTAAAATATATAGCTTTAAAGGTATTAAAAACTATAACCGTTTTTATGTCATTGATTTTAAGTTTTCGAAGGTTTCTCTCCATCTTTAAAAGCCCATAACTTGGTCAAAAGAACTCGGATTTCGATATGGCATATCTTTATGGGTTTGTGGAATGATTTTGTTGTTATCTGCATTAAAATATATAGCTTTAAAAATATTAAAAAATATGACCGTTTTTATGTCATTGATTTTAATTTTGCGAAGGTTTACAGAAACGGGCCTTCTCTCCATCTTTAAAAGCCCATAACTTGGTCAAAAGAACTCGGATTTCGATATGACATACCTTTATGGGCTTGTGGAATGATAATGTTGTTATCTGCATTAAAATATATAGCTTTAAAGGTATTAAAAACTATAACCGTTTTTATGTCATTGATTTTAAGTTTTCGAAGGTTTCTCTCCATTTTTAAAAGCCCATAACTTGGTCAAAAGAACTCGGATTTCGATATGGCATATCTTTATGGGCTTGTGGAACGATTATGTTGTTATCTAAATAAAAATATTTAGATTTAAAAGAAGTAAAAAATTTGACCGTTTTTATGTCATTGATTTTAATTTTGCGAAGGTTTACAGAAATGGGGCTTCTCTTCATCCTTAAAAGCCCATAACTTGGTCAAAAGAACTCGGATTTCGATATGGCATACCTTTATGGGCTTGTGGAGTGATTATGTTGTTATCTGCATTAAAATATATGGCTTTAAAGGTATAAAAAAATATTATCGTTTTTATGTCATTGATTATAATTTTGCGAAGGTTTACAGAAATGGGCCTTCTCTCCATCTTTAAAAGCCCATAACTTGGTCAAAAGAACTCGGACTTCGATATGGCATACCTTTATGGGCTTGTGGAATGATTTTGTTGTTATGTGCATTAAAATATATAGATTTATAGGTTTTACATAATATGACCGCTTTTATGTCATTGATTTTAATTTTGCGAAGGTTTACAGAAATGGGCCTTCTCTCTATCTTTAAAAGCCCATAACTTGGTCAAAAGAACTCGGACTTCGATATGGCATACCTATATGGGCTTGTGGAATGATTTTGTTGTTATCTGCATTAAAATATATAGCTTTAAAGATATTAAAAAATATGACCGTTTTTATGTCATTGATTTTAATTTTGCGAAGGTTTACAGAAATGGGCCTTCTCTCCATCTTTAAAAGCCCATAACTTGGTCAAAAGAACTCGGATTTCGATATGACATACCTTTATGGGCTTGTGGAATGATAATGTTGTTATCTGCATTAAAATATATAGCTTTAAAGGTATTACATAATATGACCGCTTTTATGTCACTGATTTTAATTTTGCGAAGGTTTACAGAAATGGGCCTTCTCTCTATCTTTAAAAGCCCATAACTTGGTCAAAAGAACTCGGACTTTGATATGGCATACCTTTATGGGCTTGTGGAGTGATTATGTTGTTATCTGCATTAAAATATATAGCTTTAAAGGTATTAAAAAATATGACCGTTTTTATGTCATTGATTATAATTTTGCGAAGGTTTACAGAAATGGGCCTTCTCTCCATCTTTAAAAGCCCATAACTTGGTCAAAAGAACTCGGATTTCGATATGGCATACCTTTATGGGCTTGTGGAATGATTATGTTGTTATCCGCATTAAAATATATAGCTTTAAAGGTAGAAACAAATATGACCGTTTTTATGTCATTGATTTTAATTTTGCGAAGGTTTTTAGAAATGGGCCTTCTTCCCATCTTTAAAAGCCCATAACTTAGTCAAAAGGACTCGGACTTCGTTATGGCATACCTTTATGGGCTTGTGGAATGATTTTGTTGTTATCTGCATTAAAACATATAGCTTTAAAGGTATTACATAATATGACCGCTTTTATGTCATTGATTTTAATTTTGCGAAGGTTTACAGAAATGGGCCTTATATCCATCTTTAAAAGCCCATAACTTGGTCAAAAGAACTCGGACTTCGATATGGCATACCTTTATGGGCTTGTGGAATGATTATGTTGTTATATCTGCATTATAATATATATCTTTAAAGGTATTAAAAACTATAACCGTTTTTATGTCATTGATTTTAATTTTGCGAAGGTTTACAGAAACGGGCCTTCTCTCCATCTTTAAAAGCCCATAACTTGGTCAAAAGAACTCGGATTTCGATATGGCATACCTTTATGGGCTTGTGGAATGATTTTGTTGTTATCTGCATTAAAATATATAGCTTTAAAGATATTAAAAAATATGATCGTTTTTATGTCATTGATTTTAATTTTGCGAAGGTTTACAGAAATGGGCCTTATATCCATCTTTAAAAGCCCATAACTTGGTCAAAAGAACTCGGACTTCGATATGGCATACCTTTATGGGCTTGTGGAATGATTATGTTGTTATCTCTGCATTAAAATATATAGCTTTAAAGGTATTAAAAACTATAACCGTTTTTATGTCATTGATTTTAATTTTGCGAAGGTTTACAGGAACGGGCCTTCTCTCCATCTTTAAAAGCCCATAACTTGGTCAAAAGAACTCGGATTTCGATATGGCATACCTTTATGGGCTTGTGGAATGATTTTGTTGTTATCTGCATTAAAATATATAGCTTTAAAGATATTAAAAAATATGATCATTTTTATGTCATTGATTTTAATTTTGCGAAGGTTTACAGAAACGGGCCTTCTTTCCATCTTTAAAAGCCCATAACTTGGTCAAAAGGACTTGGATTTCGATATGGCATACCTTTATGGGCTTGTGGAACGATTGTGTTGTTATCTGCATTAAAATATAAAGCCTTAAATGTAGTAAACAATTTGACAGTTTTTATGTCATTGAATTTAATTTTGCGAAGGTTTACAGATATGGTCCTTCTTTCCATCTTTAAAAGCAAATAACTTGGTCAAAATAACTCGGATTTCGATATGGCATACCTTTATGGGGTTGTGGAATGATTATGTTGTTATCCGCATTAAAATATATAGCTTTAAAGGTAGAAAAATATATGACCGTTTTTATGTCATTGATTTTAATTTTGCGAAGGTTTACAGAAATGGGCCTTCTTTACATCTTTAAAAGCCCATAACTTAGTCAAAAGGACTTGGATTTCGATATGGCATACCTTTATGGGCTTGTGGAACGATTATGTTCTTATCTGCATTAAAATGTATAGAAATTAAAGGTAGTAAAAAATATGACCGTTTTTATGTCATTGATTTTAATTTTGCGAAGGTTTACAGAAATGGGCCTTCTTTCCATCTTTAAAAGCCCATAACTTGGTCAAAAGGACTTGGATTTCGAAATGGCATACCTTTATAGGCTTGTGGAATGATTGTGTTGTTATCTGCATTAAAATATATAGCTTTAAAGGAAGTAAAAAATATGACCGTTTTTATGTCATTGATTTTAATTTCGCGAAGGTTTAAGAAATGGGCCTTATATCCATCTTTAAAAGCCCATAACTTGGTCAAAAGAACTCGGACTTCGATATGGCATACCTTTATGGGCTTGTGGAATGATTATGTTGTTATCTCTGCATTAAAATATATAGCTTTAAAGGTATTAAAAACTATAACCGTTTTTATTTCATTGATTTTAATTTTTCGAAGGTTTCTCTCCATCTTTAAAAGCCCATAACTTGGTCAAAAGAACTCGGATTTCGATATGGCATATCTTTATGGGCTTGTGGAATGATTTTGTTGTTATCTGCATTAAAATATATAGCTTTAAAAATATTAAAAAATATGACCGTTTTTATGTCATTGATTTTAATTTTGCGAAGGTTTACAGAAACGGGCCTTCTCTCCATTTTTAAAAGCCCATAACTTGGTCAAAAGAACTCGGATTTCGATATGGCATACCTTTATGGGCTTGTGGAACGATTATGTTGTTATCTAAATAAAAATATATAGATTTAAAAGAAGTAAAAAATATGACCGTTTTTATGTCATTGATTTTAATTTTGCGAAGGTTTACAGAAATGGGCCTTCTCTTCATCCTTAAAAGCCCATAACTTGGTCAAAAGAACTCGGATTTCGATATGGCATACCTTTATGGGCTTGTGGAGTGATTATGTTGTTATCTGCATTAAAATATATAGCTTTAAAGGTATAAAAAAATATTATCGTTTTTATGTCATTGATTATAATTTTGCGAAGGTTTACAGAAATGGGCCTTCTCTCCATCTTTAAAAGCCCATAACTTGGTCAAAAGAACTCGGACTTCGATATGGCATACCTTTATGGGCTTGTGGAATGATTTTGTTGTTATGTGCATTAAAATATATAGATTTAAAGGTTTTACATAATATGACCGCTTTTATGTCATTGATTTTAATTTTGCGAAGGTTTACAGAAATGGGCCTTCTCTCTATCTTTAAAAGCCCATAACTTGGTCAAAAGAACTCGGACTTCGATATGGCATACCTATATGGGCTTGTGGAATGATTTTGTTGTTATCTGCATTAAAATATATAGCTTTAAAGATATTAAAAAATATGACCGTTTTTATGTCATTGATTTTAATTTTGCGAAGGTTTACAGAAATGGGCCTTCTCTCCATCTTTAAAAGCCCATAACTTGGTCAAAAGAACTCGGATTTCGATATGGCATACCTTTATGGGCTTGTGGAATGATAATGTTGTTATCTGCATTAAAATATATAGCTTTAAAGGTATTACATAATATGACCGCTTTTATGTCATTGATTTTAATTTTGCGAAGGTTTACAGAAATGGGCCTTCTCTCTATCTTTAAAAGCCCATAACTTGGTCAAAAGAACTCGGACTTTGATATGGCATACCTTTATGGGCTTGTGGAGTGATTATGTTGTTATCTGCATTAAAATATATAGCTTTAAAGGTATTAAAAAATATGACCGTTTTATGTCATTGATTATAATTTTGCGAAGGTTTACAGAAATGGGCCTTCTCTCCATCTTTAAAAGCCCATAACTTGGTCAAAAGAACTCGGATTTCGATATGGCATACCTTTATGGGCTTGTGGAATGATTATGTTGTTATCCGCATTAAAATATATAGCTTTAAAGGTAGAAACAAATATGACCGTTTTTATGTCATTGATTTTAATTTTGCGAAGGTTTTTAGAAATGGGCCTTCTTCCCATCTTTAAAAGCCCATAACTTAGTCAAAAGGACTCGGACTTTGTTATGGCATACCTTTATGGGCTTGTGGAATGATTTTGTTGTTATCTGCATTAAAATATATAGCTTTAAAGGTATTACATAATATGACCGTTTTAATGTCATTGATTTTAATTTTGCGAAGGTTTACAGAAATGGGCCTTATATCCATCTTTAAAAGCCCATAACTTGGTCAAAAGAACTCGGACTTCGATATGGCATACCTTTATGGGCTTGTGGAATGATTATGTTGTTATCTCTGCATTAAAATATATAGCTTTAAAGGTATTAAAAACTATAACCGTTTTTATGTCATTGATTTTAATTTTGCGAAGGTTTACAGAAACGGGCCTTCTCTCCATCTTTAAAAGCCCATAACTTGGTCAAAAGAACTCGGATTTCGATATGGCATACCTTTATGGGCTTGTGGAATGATTTTGTTGTTATCTGCATTAAAATATATAGCTTTAAAGATATTAAAAAATATGATCGTTTTTATGTCATTGATTTTAATTTTGCGAAGGTTTACAGAAACGGGCCTTCTTTCCATCATTAAAAGCCCATAACTTGGTCAAAAGGACTTGGATTTCGATATGGCATACCTTTATGGGCTTGTGGAACGATTGTGTTGTTATCTGCATTAAAATATAAAGCTTTAAAAGTAGTAAACAATTTGACTGTTTTTATGTCATTGAATTTAATTTTGCGAAGGTTTACAGAAATGGGCCTTATATCCATCTTTAAAAGCCCATAACTTGGTCAAAAGAACTCGGACTTCGATATGGCATACCTTTATGGGCTTGTGGAATGATTATGTTGTTATCTCTGCATTAAAATATATAGCTTTAAAGGTATTAAAAACTATAACCGTTTTTATGTCATTGATTTTAATTTTGCGAAGGTTTACAGAAACGGGCCTTCTCTCCATCTTTAAAAGCCCATAACTTGGTCAAAAGAACTCGGATTTCGATATGGCATACCTTTATGGGCTTGTGGAATGATTTTGTTGTTATCTGCATTAAAATATATAGCTTTAAAGATATTAAAAAATATGACCGTTTTTATGTCATTGATTTTAATTTTGCGAAGGTTTACAGAAATGGGCCTTCTTTCCATCATTAAAAGCCCATAACTTGGTCAAAAGGACTTGGATTTCGATATGGCATACCTTTATGGGCTTGTGGAACGATTGTGTTGTTATCTGCATTAAAATATAAAGCTTTAAAAGTAGTAAACAATTTGACTGTTTTTATGTCATTGAATTTAATTTTGCGAAGGTTTACAGAAATGGTCCTTCTTTCCATCTTTAAAAGCCCATAACTTGGTTAAAATAACTCGGATTTCGATATGGCATACCTTTATGGGCTTGTGGAATGATTATGTTGTTATCCGCATTAAAATATATAGCTTTAAAGGTAGAAAAATATATGACCGTTTTTATGTCATTGATTTTAATTTTGCGAAGGTTTACAGAAATGGGCCTTTTCTCCATCTTTAAAAGCCCATAACTTAGTCAAAAGGACTTGGATTTCGATATGGCATACCTTTATGGGCTTGTGGAACGATTATGTTGTTATCTCTGCATTAAAATATATAGCTTTAAAGGTAGTAAAAACTATAACCGTTTTTATGTCATTGATTTTAATTTTTCGAAGGTTTCTCTCCATCTTTAAAAGCCCATAACATGGTCAAAAGAACTCGGATTTCGATATGGCATATCTTTATGGGCTTGTGGAATGATTTTGTTGTTATCTGCATTAAAATATATAGCTTTAAAAATATTAAAAAATATGACCGTTTTTATGTCATTGATTTTAATTTTGCGAAGGTTTACAGAAACGGGCCTTCTCTCCATCTTTAAAAGCCCATAACTTGGTCAAAAGAACTCGGATTTCGATATGGCATACCTTTATGGGCTTGTGGAACGATTATGTTGTTATCTAAATAAAAATATATTGATTTAAAAGAAGTAAAAAATATGACCGTTTTTATGTCATTGATTTTAATTTTGCGAAGGTTTCTCTCCATCTCTAAAAGCCCATAACATGGTCAAAAGAACTCGGATTTCGATATGGCATATCTTTATGGGCTTGTGGAATGATTTTGTTGTTATCTGCATTAAAATATATAGCTTTAAAAATATTAAAAAATATGACCGTTTTAATGTCATTGATTTTAATTTTGCGAAGGTTTACAGAAACGGGCCTTCTCTCCATCTTTAAAAGCCCATAACTTGGTCAAAAGAACTCGGATTTCGATATGGCATACCTTTATGGGCTTGTGGAATGATTTTGTTGTTATCTGCATTAAAATATATAGCTTTAAAGATATTAAAAAATATGATCGTTTTTATGTCATTGATTTTAATTTTGCGAAGGTTTACAGAAACGGGCCATCTCTCCATCTTTAAAAGCCCATAACTTGGTCAAAAGAACTCGGACTTCGATATGGCATACCTTTATGGGCTTGTGGAATGATTATGTTGTTATCTCTGCATTAAAATATAAAGCTTTAAAGGTATTAAAAACTATACCCGTTTTTATGTCATTGATTTTAATTTTTCGAAGGTTTCTCTCCATCTTTAAAAGCCCATAACATGGTCAAAAGAACTCGGATTTCGATATGGCATATCTTTATGGGCTTGTGGAATGATTTTGTTGTTATCTGCATTAAAATATATAGCTTTAAAAATATTAAAAAATATGACCGTTTTAATGTCATTGATTTTAATTTTGCGAAGGTTTACAGAAACTGGCCTTCTCTCCATCTTTAAAAGCCCATAACTTGGTCAAAAGAACTCGGACTTCGATATGGCATACCTTTATGGGCTTGTGGAATGATTATGTTGTTATCTCTGCATTAAAATATATAGCTTTAAAGGTATTAAAAACTATAACCGTTTTTATCTCATTGATTTTAATTTTGCGAAGGTTTACAGAAACTGGCCTTCTCTCCATCTTTAAAAGCCCATAACTTGGTCAAAATAACTCGGATTTCGATATGGCATACCTTTATGGGCTTGTGGAGTGATTATGTTGTTATCTGCATTAAAATATATAGCTTTAAAGGTATTACAAAATATTATCGTTTTTATGTCATTGATTATAATTTTGCGAAGGTTTACAGAAACGGGCCTTCTCTCCATATTTAAAAGCCCATAACTTGGTCAAAAGAACTCGGACTTCGATATGGCATACCTTTATGGGCTTGTGGAATGATTTTGTTGTTATCTGCATTAAAATATATAGATTTAAAGGCTTAACATAATATGACCGCTTTTATGTCATTGATTTTAATTTTGCGAAGGTTTACAGAAATGGGCCTTCTCTCTATCTTTAAAAGCCCATAACTTGGTCAAAAGAACTCGGACTTCGATATGGCATACCTTTATGGGCTTGTGGAATGATAATGTTGTTATCTGCATTAAAATATATAGCTTTGAAGGTATTATGACCGCTTTTATGTCATTGATTTTAATTTTGCGAAGGTCTACAGAAATGGGCCTTCTCTCTATCTTTAAAAGCCCATAACTTGGTCAAAATAACTCGGACTTCGATATGGCATACCTTTATGGGCTTGTGGAATGATTTTGTTGTTATCTGCATTAACATATATAGCTTTAAAGGTATTACAAAATATGACCGTTTTTATGTCATTGATTTTAATTTTTCGAAGGTTTACAGAAATTGGCCTTCTCTCCATCTTTAAAAGCCCATAACTTGGTCAAAATAACTCGGACTTCGATATGGCATACCTTTATGGGCTTGTGGAATGATTTTGTTGTTATCTGCATTAAAATATATAGCTTTAAAGGTAGTAAAAAATATGACCGTTTCTATGTCAATGATTTTAATTTTGCGAAGGTTTACAGAAATGGGCCTTCTTTCCATCTTTAAAAGCCCATAACTTGGTCAAAAGGACTTGGATTTCGATATGGCATACCTTTATGGGCTTGTGGAACGATTGTGTTGTTATCTGCATTAAAATATAAAGCTTTAAAAGTAGTAAAAAATTTGACTGTTTTTATGTCATTGAATTTAATTTTGCGAAGGTTTACAGAAATGGGCCTTCTCTTCATCCTTAAAAGCCCATAACTTGGTCAAAAGGACTAGGATTTCGATATGGCATACCTTTATGGGCTTGTGGAGTGATTATGTTGTTATCTGCATTAAAATATATATTATATATATATATATATATTATGTCATTGATTATAATTTTGCGAAGGTGTACAGAAATGGGCCTTCTCTCCATCTTTAAAAGCCCATAACTTGGTCAAAATAACTCGGACTTCGATATGGCATACCTTTATGGGCTTGTGGAATGATTTTGTTGTTATCTGCATTAAAATATATAGCTTTAAAGGTAGTAAAAAATATGACCGTTTCTATGTCAATGATTTTAATTTTGCGAAGGTTTACAGAAATGGGCCTTCTTTCCATCTTTAAAAGCCCATAACTTGGTCAAAAGGACTTGGATTTCGAAATGGCATACCTTTATAGGCTTGTGGAATGATTGTGTTGTTATCTGCATTAAAATATATAGCTTTAAAGGAAGTAAAAAATATGACCGTTTTTATGTCATTGATTTTAATTTCGCGAAGGTTTAAGAAATGGGCCTTATATCCATCTTTAAAAGCCCATAACTTGGTCAAAAGAACTCGGACTTCGATATGGCATACCTTTATGGGCTTGTGGAACGATTATGTTCTTATCTGCATTAAAATGTATAGAAATTAAAGGTAGTAAAAAATATGACCGTTTTTATGTCATTGATTTTAATTTTGCGAAGGTTTACAGAAATGGGCCTTCTTTCCATCTTTAAAAGCCCATAACTTGGTCAAAAGGACTTGGATTTCGAAATGGCATACCTTTATAGGCTTGTGGAATGATTGTGTTGTTATCTGCATTAAAATATATAGCTTTAAAGGAAGTAAAAAATATGACCGTTTTTATGTCATTGATTTTAATTTCGCGAAGGTTTAAGAAATGGGCCTTATATCCATCTTTAAAAGCCCATAACTTGGTCAAAAGAACTCGGACTTCGATATGGCATACCTTTATGGGCTTGTGGAATGATTATGTTGTTATCTCTGCATTAAAATATATAGCTTTAAAGGTATTAAAAACTATAACCGTTTTTATTTCATTGATTTTAATTTTTCGAAGGTTTCTCTCCATCTTTAAAAGCCCATAACTTGGTCAAAAGAACTCGGATTTCGATATGGCATATCTTTATGGGCTTGTGGAATGATTTTGTTGTTATCTGCATTAAAATATATAGCTTTAAAAATATTAAAAAATATGACCGTTTTTATGTCATTGATTTTAATTTTGCGAAGGTTTACAGAAACGGGCCTTCTCTCCATTTTTAAAAGCCCATAACTTGGTCAAAAGAACTCGGATTTCGATATGGCATACCTTTATGGGCTTGTGGAACGATTATGTTGTTATCTAAATAAAAATATATAGATTTAAAAGAAGTAAAAAATATGACCGTTTTTATGTCATTGATTTTAATTTTGCGAAGGTTTACAGAAATGGGCCTTCTCTTCATCCTTAAAAGCCCATAACTTGGTCAAAAGAACTCGGATTTCGATATGGCATACCTTTATGGGCTTGTGGAGTGATTATGTTGTTATCTGCATTAAAATATATAGCTTTAAAGGTATAAAAAAATATTATCGTTTTTATGTCATTGATTATAATTTTGCGAAGGTTTACAGAAATGGGCCTTCTCTCCATCTTTAAAAGCCCATAACTTGGTCAAAAGAACTCGGACTTCGATATGGCATACCTTTATGGGCTTGTGGAATGATTTTGTTGTTATGTGCATTAAAATATATAGATTTAAAGGTTTTACATAATATGACCGCTTTTATGTCATTGATTTTAATTTTGCGAAGGTTTACAGAAATGGGCCTTCTCTCTATCTTTAAAAGCCCATAACTTGGTCAAAAGAACTCGGACTTCGATATGGCATACCTATATGGGCTTGTGGAATGATTTTGTTGTTATCTGCATTAAAATATATAGCTTTAAAGATATTAAAAAATATGACCGTTTTTATGTCATTGATTTTAATTTTGCGAAGGTTTACAGAAATGGGCCTTCTCTCCATCTTTAAAAGCCCATAACTTGGTCAAAAGAACTCGGATTTCGATATGGCATACCTTTATGGGCTTGTGGAATGATAATGTTGTTATCTGCATTAAAATATATAGCTTTAAAGGTATTACATAATATGACCGCTTTTATGTCATTGATTTTAATTTTGCGAAGGTTTACAGAAATGGGCCTTCTCTCTATCTTTAAAAGCCCATAACTTGGTCAAAAGAACTCGGACTTTGATATGGCATACCTTTATGGGCTTGTGGAGTGATTATGTTGTTATCTGCATTAAAATATATAGCTTTAAAGGTATTAAAAAATATGACCGTTTTATGTCATTGATTATAATTTTGCGAAGGTTTACAGAAATGGGCCTTCTCTCCATCTTTAAAAGCCCATAACTTGGTCAAAAGAACTCGGATTTCGATATGGCATACCTTTATGGGCTTGTGGAATGATTATGTTGTTATCCGCATTAAAATATATAGCTTTAAAGGTAGAAACAAATATGACCGTTTTTATGTCATTGATTTTAATTTTGCGAAGGTTTTTAGAAATGGGCCTTCTTCCCATCTTTAAAAGCCCATAACTTAGTCAAAAGGACTCGGACTTCGTTATGGCATACCTTTATGGGCTTGTGGAATGATTTTGTTGTTATCTGCATTAAAATATATAGCTTTAAAGGTATTACATAATATGACCGTTTTAATGTCATTGATTTTAATTTTGCGAAGGTTTACAGAAATGGGCCTTATATCCATCTTTAAAAGCCCATAACTTGGTCAAAAGAACTCGGACTTCGATATGGCATACCTTTATGGGCTTGTGGAATGATTATGTTGTTATCTCTGCATTAAAATATATAGCTTTAAAGGTATTAAAAACTATAACCGTTTTTATGTCATTGATTTTAATTTTGCGAAGGTTTACAGAAACGGGCCTTCTCTCCATCTTTAAAAGCCCATAACTTGGTCAAAAGAACTCGGATTTCGATATGGCATACCTTTATGGGCTTGTGGAATGATTTTGTTGTTATCTGCATTAAAATATATAGCTTTAAAGATATTAAAAAATATGATCGTTTTTATGTCATTGATTTTAATTTTGCGAAGGTTTACAGAAACGGGCCTTCTTTCCATCATTAAAAGCCCATAACTTGGTCAAAAGGACTTGGATTTCGATATGGCATACCTTTATGGGCTTGTGGAACGATTGTGTTGTTATCTGCATTAAAATATAAAGCTTTAAAAGTAGTAAACAATTTGACTGTTTTTATGTCATTGAATTTAATTTTGCGAAGGTTTACAGAAATGGTCCTTCTTTCCATCTTTAAAAGCCCATAACTTGGTTAAAATAACTCGGATTTCGATATGGCATACCTTTATGGGCTTGTGGAATGATTATGTTGTTATCCGCATTAAAATATATAGCTTTAAAGGTAGAAAAATATATGACCGTTTTTATGTCATTGATTTTAATTTTGCGAAGGTTTACAGAAATGGGCCTTTTCTCCATCTTTAAAAGCCCATAACTTAGTCAAAAGGACTTGGATTTCGATATGGCATACCTTTATGGGCTTGTGGAACGATTATGTTGTTATCTCTGCATTAAAATATATAGCTTTAAAGGTAGTAAAAACTATAACCGTTTTTATGTCATTGATTTTAATTTTTCGAAGGTTTCTCTCCATCTTTAAAAGCCCATAACATGGTCAAAAGAACTCGGATTTCGATATGGCATATCTTTATGGGCTTGTGGAATGATTTTGTTGTTATCTGCATTAAAATATATAGCTTTAAAAATATTAAAAAATATGACCGTTTTTATGTCATTGATTTTAATTTTGCGAAGGTTTACAGAAACGGGCCTTCTCTCCATCTTTAAAAGCCCATAACTTGGTCAAAAGAACTCGGATTTCGATATGGCATACCTTTATGGGCTTGTGGAACGATTATGTTGTTATCTAAATAAAAATATATTGATTTAAAAGAAGTAAAAAATATGACCGTTTTTATGTCATTGATTTTAATTTTGCGAAGGTTTCTCTCCATCTCTAAAAGCCCATAACATGGTCAAAAGAACTCGGATTTCGATATGGCATATCTTTATGGGCTTGTGGAATGATTTTGTTGTTATCTGCATTAAAATATATAGCTTTAAAAATATTAAAAAATATGACCGTTTTAATGTCATTGATTTTAATTTTGCGAAGGTTTACAGAAACGGGCCTTCTCTCCATCTTTAAAAGCCCATAACTTGGTCAAAAGAACTCGGATTTCGATATGGCATACCTTTATGGGCTTGTGGAATGATTTTGTTGTTATCTGCATTAAAATATATAGCTTTAAAGATATTAAAAAATATGATCGTTTTTATGTCATTGATTTTAATTTTGCGAAGGTTTACAGAAACGGGCCTTCTCTCCATCTTTAAAAGCCCATAACTTGGTCAAAAGAACTCGGACTTCGATATGGCATACCTTTATGGGCTTGTGGAATGATTATGTTGTTATCTCTGCATTAAAATATAAAGCTTTAAAGGTATTAAAAACTATACCCGTTTTTATGTCATTGATTTTAATTTTTCGAAGGTTTCTCTCCATCTTTAAAAGCCCATAACATGGTCAAAAGAACTCGGATTTCGATATGGCATATCTTTATGGGCTTGTGGAATGATTTTGTTGTTATCTGCATTAAAATATATAGCTTTAAAAATATTAAAAAATATGACCGTTTTAATGTCATTGATTTTAATTTTGCGAAGGTTTACAGAAACTGGCCTTCTCTCCATCTTTAAAAGCCCATAACTTGGTCAAAAGAACTCGGACTTCGATATGGCATACCTTTATGGGCTTGTGGAATGATTATGTTGTTATCTCTGCATTAAAATATATAGCTTTAAAGGTATTAAAAACTATAACCGTTTTTATGTCATTGATTTTAATTTTGCGAAGGTTTACAGAAACGGGCCTTCTCTCCATCTTTAAAAGCCCATAACTTGGTCAAAATAACTCGGATTTCGATATGGCATACCTTTATGGGCTTGTGGAGTGATTATGTTGTTATCTGCATTAAAATATATAGCTTTAAAGGTATTACAAAATATTATCGTTTTTATGTCATTGATTATAATTTTGCGAAGGTTTACAGAAACGGGCCTTCTCTCCATATTTAAAAGCCCATAACTTGGTCAAAAGAACTCGGACTTCGATATGGCATACCTTTATGGGCTTGTGGAATGATTTTGTTGTTATCTGCATTAAAATATATAGATTTAAAGGCTTAACATAATATGACCGCTTTTATGTCATTGATTTTAATTTTGCGAAGGTTTACAGAAATGGGCCTTCTCTCTATCTTTAAAAGCCCATAACTTGGTCAAAAGAACTCGGACTTCGATATGGCATACCTTTATGGGCTTGTGGAATGATAATGTTGTTATCTGCATTAAAATATATAGCTTTGAAGGTATTATGACCGCTTTTATGTCATTGATTTTAATTTTGCGAAGGTCTACAGAAATGGGCCTTCTCTCTATCTTTAAAAGCCCATAACTTGGTCAAAATAACTCGGACTTCGATATGGCATACCTTTATGGGCTTGTGGAATGATTTTGTTGTTATCTGCATTAACATATATAGCTTTAAAGGTATTACAAAATATGACCGTTTTTATGTCATTGATTTTAATTTTTCGAAGGTTTACAGAAATTGGCCTTCTCTCCATCTTTAAAAGCCCATAACTTGGTCAAAATAACTCGGACTTCGATATGGCATACCTTTATGGGCTTGTGGAATGATTTTGTTGTTATCTGCATTAAAATATATAGCTTTAAAGGTAGTAAAAAATATGACCGTTTCTATGTCAATGATTTTAATTTTGCGAAGGTTTACAGAAATGGGCCTTCTTTCCATCTTTAAAAGCCCATAACTTGGTCAAAAGGACTTGGATTTCGATATGGCATACCTTTATGGGCTTGTGGAACGATTGTGTTGTTATCTGCATTAAAATATAAAGCTTTAAAAGTAGTAAAAAATTTGACTGTTTTTATGTCATTGAATTTAATTTTGCGAAGGTTTACAGAAATGGGCCTTCTCTTCATCCTTAAAAGCCCATAACTTGGTCAAAAGGACTAGGATTTCGATATGGCATACCTTTATGGGCTTGTGGAGTGATTATGTTGTTATCTGCATTAAAATATATAGCTTTAAAGGTATTAAAAAATATGACCGTTTTTATGTCATTGATTATAATTTTGCGAAGGTGTACAGAAATGGGCCTTCTCTCCATCTTTAAAAGCCCATAACTTGGTCAAAATAACTCGGACTTCGATATGGCATACCTTTATGGGCTTGTGGAATGATTTTGTTGTTATCTGCATTAAAATATATAGCTTTAAAGGTAGTAAAAAATATGACCGTTTCTATGTCAATGATTTTAATTTTGCGAAGGTTTACAGAAATGGGCCTTCTTTCCATCTTTAAAAGCCCATAACTTGGTCAAAAGGACTTGGATTTCGATATGGCATACCTTTATGGGCTTGTGGAATGATTGTGTTGTTATCTGCATTAAAATATATAGCTTTAAAGGTATTAAAAAATATAATCGTTTTAATGTCATTGATTTTAATTTTGCGAAGGTTTACAGAAATGGGCCTTCTCTTCATCCTTAAAAGCCCATAACTTGGTCAAAAGGACTAGGATTTCGATATGGCATACCTTTATGGGCTTGTGGAGTGATTATGTTGTTATCTGCATTAAAATATATAGCTTTAAAGGTATTAAAAAATATGACCGTTTTTATGTCATTGATTATAATTTTGCGAAGGTGTACAGAAATGGGCCTTCTCTCCATCTTTAAAAGCCCATAACTTGGTCAAAAGAACTCGGATTTCGATATGGCATACCTTTATGGGCTTGTGGAATGATTATGTTGTTATCCGCATTAAAATATATAGCATTAAAGGTAGAAAAAATTATGACCGTTTTTATGTCATTGACTTTAATTTTGCGAAGGTTTACAGACATGGGCCTTCTTTCCATCTTTAAAAGCCCATAACTTAGTCAAAAGGACTTGGATTTCGATATGGCATACCTTTATGGGCTTGTGGAACGATTATGTTCTTATCTGCATTAAAATGTATAGATTTAAAGGTAGTAAAAAATGTGACCGTTTTTATGTCATTGATTTTAATTTTGCGAAGGTTTACAGAAATGGGCCTTCTCTCCATCCTTAAAAGCCCATAACTTGGTCAAAAGGACTCGGATTTCGATATGGCATACCTCTATGGGCTTGTGGAATGATTATGTTGTTATCTGCATTAAAATATATAGCTTTAAAGATGGTCAAAAAATATGACCGTTTTTAAGTCATTGATTTTAATTCTGCGGAGGTTTACAGAAATTTGCCTTCTTTCCATCTTTAAAAGCCCATAACTTGGTCAAAATAACTCGGATTTCGATATGGCATACCTGTATGGGCTTGTGGGATGATTATGTTGTTATCTGCTTTTAAATATATAGCTTTAAAGGTAGTAAAAAATATGACCGTTTTAATGTCATTAATTTTAATTTTGCGAAGGTTTACAGAAATGGGCCTTCTTCCAACTTTAAAAGCCCATAACTTGGTCAAAAGGACTTGGACTTCGATATGGCATACCTTTATGGGCTTGTGGAGTGATTATGTTGTTATCTGCATTAAAATATATAGCTTTAAAAGTATTAAAAAATATGACCGTTTTTATGTCATTGATTATAATTTTGCGAAGGTTTACAGAAATGGGCCTTCTCTCCATCTTTAAAAGCCCATAACTTGGTCAAAAGAACTCGGATTTCGATATGGCATACCTTTATGGGCTTGTGGAATGATTATGTTGTTATCCGCATTAAGATATATAGCTTTAAAGGTATTAAAAACTATAACCGTTTTTATGTCATTGATTTTAATTTTGCGAAGGTTTACAGAAACGGGCCTTCTCTCCATCTTTAAAAGCCCATAACTTGGTCAAAAGAACTCGGATTTCGATATGGCATACCTTTATGGGCTTGTGGAACGATTGTGTTGTTATCTGCATTAAAATATAAATTTTTAAAAGTAGTAAAAAATTTGACTGTTTTTATGTCATTGAATTTAATTTTGCGAAGGTTTACAGAAATGGTCCTTCTTTCCATCTTTAAAAGCCCATAACTTGGTCAAAATAACTCGGATTTCGATATGGCATACCTGTATGGGCTTGTGGGATGATTATGTTGTTATCTGCATTTAAATATATAGCTTTAAAGGTAGTAAAAAATATGACCGTTTTAATGTCATTGATTTTAATTTTGCGAAGGTTTACAGAAATGGGCCTTCTTTCCATCTTTAAAAGCCCATAACTTGGTCAAAAGGACTTGGATTTCGATATGGCATACCTTTATGGGCTTGTGCAATGATTGTGTTGTTATCTGCATTAAAATATATAGCTTTAAAGGTATTAAAAAATATAATCGTTTTAATGTCATTGATTTTAATTTTGCGAAGGTTTACAGAAATGGGCCTTCTCTTCATCCTTAAAAGCCCATAACTTTGTCAAAAGGACTAGGATTTCGATATGGCATACCTTTATGGGCTTGTGGAGTGATTATGTTGTTATCTGCATTAAAATATATAGCTTTAAAGGTATTAAAAAATATGACCGTTTTTATGTCATTGATTATAATTTTGCGAAGGCTTACAGAAATGGGCCTTCTCTCCATCTTTAAAAGCCCATAACTTGGTCAAAGGAACTCGGATTTCGATATGGCATACCTTTATGGGCTTGTGGAATGATTATGTTGTTATCCGCATTAAAATATATAGCTTTAAAGGTAGAAAAAAATATGACCGTTTTTATGTCATTGATTTTAATTTTGCGAAGGTTTACAGAAATGGGCCTTCTTTACATCTTTAAAAGCCCATAACTTAGTCAAAAAGACTTGGATTTCGATATGGCATACCTTTATGGGCTTGTGGAATGATTATGTTGTTATCTGCATTAAAATATATAGCTTTAAAGGAAGTAAAAAATATGACCGTTTTTATGTCATTGATTTTAATTTCGGAAAGGTTTACAGAAATGGGCCTTATATCAATCTTTAAAAGCCCATAACTTGGTCAAAAGAACTCGGACTTCGATATGGCATACCTTTATGGGCTTGTGGAATGATTATGTTGTTATCTCTGCATTAAAATATATAGCTTTAATGGTATTAAAAACTATAACCGTTTTTATGTCATTGATTTTAATTTTTCGAAGGTTTCTCTCCATCTTTAAAAGCCCATAACTTGGTCAAAAGAACTCGGATTTCGATATGGCATATCTTTATGGGCTTGTGGAATGATTTTGTTGTTATCTGCATTAAAATATATAGCTTTAAAAATATTAAAAAATATGACCGTTTTTATGTCATTGATTTTAATTTTGCGAAGGTATACAGAAACGGGCCTTCTCCCCATCTTTAAAAGCCCATAACTTGGTCAAAAGAACTCGGCATACCATTATGGGCTTGTGGAACGATTATGTTGTTATCTAAATAAAAATATATAGCCCATAACTTGGTCAAAAGAACTCGGACTTCGATATGGCATACCTTTATGGGCTTGTGGAATGATTATGTTGTTATCTCTGCATTAAAATATATAGCTTTAATGGTATTAAAAACTATAACCGTTTTTATGTCATTGATTTTAATTTTTCGAAGGTTTCTCTCCATCTTTAAAAGCCCATAACTTGGTCAAAAGAACTCGGATTTCGATATGGCATATCTTTATGGGCTTGTGGAATGATTTTGTTGTTATCTGCATTAAAATATATAGCTTTAAAAATATTAAAAAATATGACCGTTTTTATGTCATTGATTTTAATTTTGCGAAGGTATACAGAAACGGGCCTTCTCCCCATCTTTAAAAGCCCATAACTTGGTCAAAAGAACTCGGCATACCATTATGGGCTTGTGGAACGATTATGTTGTTATCTAAATAAAAATATATAGCCCATAACTTGGTCAAAAGAACTCGGATTTCGATATGGCATACCTTTATGGGCTTGTGGAGTTATTATGTTGTTATCTGCATTAAAATATATAGCTTTAAAGGTATTAAAAAATATTATCGTTTTTATGTCATTGATTTTAATTTTGCGAAGGTTTACAGAAATGGGCCTTCTCTTCATCCTTAAAAGCCCATAACTTGGTCAAAAGAACTCGGATTTCGATATGGCATACCTTTATGGGCTTGTGGAGTGATTATGTTGTTATCTGCATTAAAATATATAGCTTTAAAGGTATAAAAAAATATTATCGTTTTTATGTCATTGATTATAATTTTGCGAAGGTTTACAGAAATGGGCCTTCTCTCCATCTTTAAAAGCCCATAACTTGGTCAAGAGAACTCGGATTTCGATATGGCATACCTTTATGGGCTTGTGGAATGATTATGTTGTTATCCGCATTAAAAATATATAGCTTTGAAGGTAGAAAAAAATATGACCGTTTTTATGTCATTGATTTTAATTTTGCGAAGGTTTACAGAAATGGGCCTTCTTTACATCTTTAAAAGCCCATAACTTAGTCAAAAAGACTTGGATTTCGATATGGCATACCTTTATGGGCTTGTGGAATGATTATGTTGTTATCTGCATTAAAATATATAGCTTTAAAGGAAGTAAAAAATATGACCGTTTTAATGTCATTGATTTTAATTTCGCGAAGGTTTACAGAAATGGGCCTTATATCCATCTTTAAAAGCCCATAACTTGGTCAAAAGAACTCGGACTTCGATATGGCATACCTTTATGGGCTTGTGGAATGATTATGTTGTTATCTCTGCATTAAAATATATAGCTTTAAAGGTATTAAAAACTATAACCGTTTTTATGTCATTGATTTTAATTTTGCGAAGGTTTACAGAAACGGGCCTTCTCTCCATCTTTAAAAGCCCATAACTTGGTCAAAAGAACTCGGATTTCGATATGGCATACCTTTATGGGCTTGTGGAATGATTTTCTTGTTATCTGCATTAAAATATATAGCTTTAAAGATATTAAAAAATATGACCGTTTTTATGTCATTGATTTTAATTTTTCGATGGTTTACAGAAACGGGCCTTCTCTCCATCTTTAAAAGCCCATAACTTGGTCAAAAGAACTCGGATTTCGATATGGCATACCTTTATGGGCTTGTGGAACGATTATGTTGTTATCTAAATAAAAATATATAGATTTAAAAGAAGTAAAAAATATGACCGTTTTTATGTCATTGATTTTAATTTTGCGAAGGTTTACAGAAATGGGCCTTCTCTTCATCCTTAAAAGCCCATAACTTGGTCAAAAGAACTCGGATTTCGATATGGCATACCTTTATGGGCTTGTGGAGTGATTATGTTGTTATCTGCATTAAAATATATAGCTTTAAAGGTATTAAAAAATATTATCGTTTTTATGTCATTGATTATAATTTTGCGAAGGTTTACAGAAATGGGCCTTCTCTCCATCTTTAAAAGCCCATAACTTGGTAAAAAGAACTCGGACTTCGATATGGCATACCTTTATGGGCTTGTGGAATGATTTTGTTGTTATCTGCATTAAAATATATAGCTTTAAAGGTTTTACATAATATGACCGCCTTTATGTCATTGATTTTAATTTAGCGAAGGTTTACAGAAATGGGCCTTCTCTCTATCTTTAAAAGCCCATAACTTGGTCAAAAGAACTCGGACTTCGATATGGCATACCTTTATGGGCTTGTGGAATGATTTTGTTGTTATCTGCATTAAAATATATAGCTTTAAAGATATTAAAAAATATGACCGTTTTTATGTCATTGATTTTAATTTTGCGAAGGTTTACAGAAATGGGCCTTCTCTCCATCTTTAAAAGCCCATAACTTGGTCAAGAGAACTCGGATTTCGATATGGCATACCTTTATGGGCTTGTGGAATGATTATGTTGTTATCTGCATTAAAATATATAGCTTTAAAGGTATTACATAATATGACCGCTTTTATGTCATTGATTTTAATTTTGCGAAGGTTTACAGAAATGGGCCTTCTCTCTATCTTTAAAAGCCCATAACTTGGTCAAAAGAACTCGGACTTTGATATGGCATACCTTTATGGGCTTGTGGAATGATTATGTTGTTATCTGCATTAACATATATAGCTTTAAAGGTATTACAAAATATGACCGTTTTTATGTCATTGATTTTAATTTTTGGAAGGTTTACAGAAATTGGCCTTCTCTCCATCTTTAAAAGCCCATAACTTGGTCAAAATAACTCAGACTTCGATATGGCATACCTTTATGGGCTTGTGGAATGATTTTGTTGTTATCTGCATTAAAATATATAGCTTTAAAGGTATTAAAAAATATGACCGTTTTTATGTCATTGATTTTAGTTTTGCGAAGGCTTACAGAAATGGGCCTTCCCTCCATCTTTAAAAGCCCATAACTTGGTCAAAAGAACTCGGATTTCGATATGGCATACCTTTATGGGCTTGTGGAATGATTATGTTGTTATCTGCATTAAAATATATAGCTTTAAAGGTATTACATAATATGACCGCTTTTATGTCATTGATTTTAATTTTGCGAAGGTTTACAGAAATGGGCCTTCTCTGCATCTTTAAAAGCCCATAACTTGGTCAAAAGAACTCGGACTTCGATATGGCATACCTTTATGGGCTTGTGGAATGATTTTGTTGTTATCTGCATTAAAATATATAGCTTTAAAGGTTTTACATAATATGACCGCCTTTATGTCATTGATTTTAATTTTGCGAAGGTTTACAGAAATGGGCCTTCTCTCTATCTTTAAAAGCCCATAACTTGGTCAAAAGAACTCGGACTTCGATATGGCATACCTTTATGGGCTTGTGGAATGATTTTGTTGTTATCTGCATTAAAATATATAGCTTTAAAGATATTAAAAAATATGACCGTTTTTATGTCATTGATTTTAATTTTGCGAAGGTTTACAGAAATGGGCCTTCTCTCCATCTTTAAAAGCCCATAACTTGGTCAAAATAACTCAGACTTCGATATGGCATACCTTTATGGGCTTGTGGAATGATTTTGTTGTTATCTGCATTAAAATATATAGCTTTAAAGGTATTAAAAAATATGACCGTTTTTATGTCATTGATTTTAGTTTTGCGAAGGCTTACAGAAATGGGCCTTCCCTCCATCTTTAAAAGCCCATAACTTGGTCAAAAGAACTCGGATTTCGATATGGCATACCTTTATGGGCTTGTGGAATGATTATGTTGTTATCTGCATTAAAATATATAGCTTTAAAGGTATTACATAATATGACCGCTTTTATGTCATTGATTTTAATTTTGCGAAGGTTTACAGAAATGGGCCTTCTCTGCATCTTTAAAAGCCCATAACTTGGTCAAAAGAACTCGGACTTCGATATGGCATACCTTTATGGGCTTGTGGAATGATTTTGTTGTTATCTGCATTAAAATATATAGCTTTAAAGGTTTTACATAATATGACCGCCTTTATGTCATTGATTTTAATTTTGCGAAGGTTTACAGAAATGGGCCTTCTCTCTATCTTTAAAAGCCCATAACTTGGTCAAAAGAACTCGGACTTCGATATGGCATACCTTTATGGGCTTGTGGAATGATTTTGTTGTTATCTGCATTAAAATATATAGCTTTAAAGATATTAAAAAATATGACCGTTTTTATGTCATTGATTTTAATTTTGCGAAGGTTTACAGAAATGGGCCTTCTCTCCATCTTTAAAAGCCCATAACTTGGTCAAGAGAACTCGGATTTCGATATGGCATACCTTTATGGGCTTGTGGAATGATTATGTTGTTATCTGCATTAAAATATATAGCTTTAAAGGTATTAAAAAATATAACCGTTTTATGTCATTGATTATAATTTTGCGAAGGTTTACAGAAATGGGCCTTCTCTCTATCTTTAAAAGCCCACAACTTGGTCAAAAGAACTCGGACTTTGATATGGCATACCTTTATGGGCTTGTGGAATGATTATGTTGTTATCTGCATTAACATATATAGCTTTAAAGGTATTACAAACTATGACCGTTTTTATGTCATTGATTTTAATTTTTTGGAAGGTTTACAGAAATTGGCCTTCTCTCCATCTTTAAAAGCCCATAACTTGGTCAAAATAACTCAGACTTCAATATGGCATACCTTTATGGGCTTGTGGAATGATTTTGTTGTTATCTGCATTAAAATATATAGCTTTAAAGGTATTAAAAAATATTACCGTTTTTATGTCATTGGTTTTAGTTTTGCGAAGGCTTACAGAAATGGGCCTTCCCTTCATCTTTAAAAGCCCATAACTTGGTCAAAAGAACTCGGATTTCGATATGGCATACCTTTATGGGCTTGTGGAATGATTATGTTGTTATCTGCATTAAAATATATAGCTTTAAAGGTATTACATAATATGACCGCTTTTATGTCATTGATTTTAATTTTGCGAAGGTTTACAGAAATGGGCCTTCTCTCTATCTTTAAAAGCCCATAACTTGGTCAAAAGAACTCGGACTTTGATATGGCATACCTTTATGGGCTTGTGGAATGATTATGTTGTTATCTGCATTAACATATATAGCTTTAAAGGTATTACAAAATATGACCGTTTTTATGTCATTGATTTTAATTTTTCGAAGGTTTACAGAAATTGGCCTTCTCTCCATCTTTAAAAGCCCATAACTTGGTCAAAATAACTCAGACTTCGATATGGCATACCTTTATGGGCTTGTGGAATGATTTTGTTGTTATCTGCATTAAAATATATAGCTTTAAAGGTATTAAAAAATATGACCGTTTTTATGTCATTGATTTTAATTTTGCGAAGGCTTACAGAAATGGGCCTTCCCTCCATCTTTAAAAGCCCATAACTTGGTCAAAAGAACTCGGATTTCGATATGGCATACCTTTATGGGCTTGTGGAATGATTATGTTGTTATCTGCATTAAAATATATAGCTTTAAAGGTATTAAAAAATATGACCGTTTTTATGTCATTGATTTTAATTTTGCGAAGGCTTACAGAAATGGGCCTTCCCTCCATCTTTAAAAGCCCATAACTTGGTCAAAAGAACTCGGATTTCGATATGGCATACCTTTATGGGCTTGTGGAATGATTATGTTGTTATCTGCATTAAAATATATAGCTTTAAAGGTATTACAGAATATGACCGCTTTTATGTCATTGATTTTAATTTTGCGAAGGTTTACAGAAATGGGCCTTCTCTTCATCCTTAAAAGCCCATAACTTGGTCAAAAGAACTCGGATTTCGATATGGCATACCTTTATGGGCTTGTGGAGTGATTATGTTGTTATCTGCATTAAAATATATAGCTTTAAAGGTATTACAGAATATGACCGCTTTTATGTCATTGATTTTAATTTTGCGAAGGTTTACAGAAATGGGCCTTCTCTTCATCCTTAAAAGCCCATAACTTGGTCAAAAGAACTCGGATTTCGATATGGCATACCTTTATGGGCTTGTGGAGTGATTATGTTGTTATCTGCATTAAAATATATAGCTTTAAAGGTATAAAAAAATATTATCGTTTTTATGTCATTGATTATATTTTTGCGAAGGTTTACAGAAATGGGCCTTCTCTCCATCTTTAAAAGCCCATAACTTGGTCAAGAGAACTCGGATTTCGATATGGCATACCTTTATGGGCTTGTGGAATGATTATGTTGTTATCCGCATTAAAAATATATAGCTTTGAAGGTAGAAAAAAATATGACCGTTTTTATGTCATTGATTTTAATTTTGCGAAGGTTTACAGAAATGGGCCTTCTTTACATCTTTAAAAGCCCATAACTTAGTCAAAAGGACTTGGATTTCGATATGGCATACCTTTATGGGCTTGTGGAATGATTATGTTGTTATCTGCATTAAAATATATAGCTTTAAAGGAAGTAAAAAATATGACCGTTTTAATGTCATTGATTTTAATTTCGCGAAGGCTTACAGAAATGGGCCTTATATCCATCTTTAAAAGCCCATAACTTGGTCAAAAGAACTCGGACTTCGATATGGCATACCTTTATGGGCTTGTGGAATGATTATGTTGTTATCTCTGCATTAAAATATATAGCTTTAAAGGTATTAAAAACTATAACCGTTTTTATGTCATTGATTTTAATTTTGCGAAGGTTTACAGAAACGGGCCTTCTCTCCATCTTTAAAAGCCCATAACTTGGTCAAAAGAACTCGGATTTCGATATGGCATACCTTTATGGGCTTGTGGAATGATTTTCTTGTTATCTGCATTAAAATATATAGCTTTAAAGATATTAAAAAATATGACCGTTTTTATGTCATTGATTTTAATTTTGCGATGGTTTACAGAAACGGGCCTTCTCTCCATCTTTAAAAGCCCATAACTTGGTCAAAAGAACTCGGATTTCGATATGGCATACCTTTATGGGCTTGTGGAACGATTATGTTGTTATCTAAATAAAAATATATAGATTTAAAAGAAGTAAAAAATATGACCGTTTTTATGTCATTGATTTTAATTTTGCGAAGGCTTACAGAAATGGGCCTTCTCTTCATCCTTAAAAGCCCATAACTTGGTCAAAAGAACTCGGATTTCGATATGGCATACCTTTATGGGCTTGTGGAGTGATTATGTTGTTATCTGCATTAAAATATATAGCTTTAAAGGTATTAAAAAATATTATCGTTTTTATGTCATTGATTATAATTTTGCGAAGGTTTACAGAAATGGGCCTTCTCTCCATCTTTAAAAGCCCATAACTTGGTAAAAAGAACTCGGACTTCGATATGGCATACCTTTATGGGCTTGTGGAATGATTTTGTTGTTATCTGCATTAAAATATATAGCTTTAAAGGTTTTACATAATATGACCGCCTTTATGTCATTGATTTTAATTTAGCGAAGGTTTACAGAAATGGGCCTTCTCTCTATCTTTAAAAGCCCATAACTTGGTCAAAAGAACTCGGACTTCGATATGGCATACCTTTATGGGCTTGTGGAATGATTTTGTTGTTATCTGCATTAAAATATATAGCTTTAAAGATATTAAAAAATATGACCGTTTTTATGTCATTGATTTTAATTTTGCGAAGGTTTACAGAAATGGGCCTTCTCTCCATCTTTAAAAGCCCATAACTTGGTCAAGAGAACTCGGATTTCGATATGGCATACCTTTATGGGCTTGTGGAATGATTATGTTGTTATCTGCATTAAAATATATAGCTTTAAAGGTATTACATAATATGACCGCTTTTATGTCATTGATTTTAATTTTGCGAAGGTTTACAGAAATGGGCCTTCTCTCTATCTTTAAAAGCCCATAACTTGGTCAAAAGAACTCGGACTTTGATATGGCATACCTTTATGGGCTTGTGGAATGATTATGTTGTTATCTGCATTAACATATATAGCTTTAAAGGTATTACAAAATATGACCGTTTTTATGTCATTGATTTTAATTTTTGGAAGGTTTACAGAAATTGGCCTTCTCTCCATCTTTAAAAGCCCATAACTTGGTCAAAATAACTCAGACTTCGATATGGCATACCTTTATGGGCTTGTGGAATGATTTTGTTGTTATCTGCATTAAAATATATAGCTTTAAAGGTATTAAAAAATATGACCGTTTTTATGTCATTGATTTTAGTTTTGCGAAGGCTTACAGAAATGGGCCTTCCCTCCATCTTTAAAAGCCCATAACTTGGTCAAAAGAACTCGGATTTCGATATGGCATACCTTTATGGGCTTGTGGAATGATTATGTTGTTATCTGCATTAAAATATATAGCTTTAAAGGTATTACATAATATGACCGCTTTTATGTCATTGATTTTAATTTTGCGAAGGTTTACAGAAATGGGCCTTCTCTGCATCTTTAAAAGCCCATAACTTGGTCAAAAGAACTCGGACTTCGATATGGCATACCTTTATGGGCTTGTGGAATGATTTTGTTGTTATCTGCATTAAAATATATAGCTTTAAAGGTTTTACATAATATGACCGCCTTTATGTCATTGATTTTAATTTTGCGAAGGTTTACAGAAATGGGCCTTCTCTCTATCTTTAAAAGCCCATAACTTGGTCAAAAGAACTCGGACTTCGATATGGCATACCTTTATGGGCTTGTGGAATGATTTTGTTGTTATCTGCATTAAAATATATAGCTTTAAAGATATTAAAAAATATGACCGTTTTTATGTCATTGATTTTAATTTTGCGAAGGTTTACAGAAATGGGCCTTCTCTCCATCTTTAAAAGCCCATAACTTGGTCAAGAGAACTCGGATTTCGATATGGCATACCTTTATGGGCTTGTGGAATGATTATGTTGTTATCTGCATTAAAATATATAGCTTTAAAGGTATTAAAAAATATAACCGTTTTATGTCATTGATTATAATTTTGCGAAGGTTTACAGAAATGGGCCTTCTCTCTATCTTTAAAAGCCCATAACTTGGTCAAAAGAACTCGGACTTTGATATGGCATACCTTTATGGGCTTGTGGAATGATTATGTTGTTATCTGCATTAACATATATAGCTTTAAAGGTATTACAAAATATGACCGTTTTTATGTCATTGATTTTAATTTTTTGGAAGGTTTACAGAAATTGGCCTTCTCTCCATCTTTAAAAGCCCATAACTTGGTCAAAATAACTCAGACTTCGATATGGCATACCTTTATGGGCTTGTGGAATGATTTTGTTGTTATCTGCATTAAAATATATAGCTTTAAAGGTATTAAAAAATATGACCGTTTTTATGTCATTGGTTTTAGTTTTGCGAAGGCTTACAGAAATGGGCCTTCCCTCCATCTTTAAAAGCCCATAACTTGGTCAAAAGAACTCGGATTTCAATATGGCATACCTTTATGGGCTTGTGGAATGATTATGTTGTTATCTGCATTAAAATATATAGCTTTAAAGGTATTACATAATATGACCGCTTTTATGTCATTGATTTTAATTTTGCGAAGGTTTACAGAAATGGGCCTTCTCTCTATCTTTAAAAGCCCATAACTTGGTCAAAAGAACTCGGACTTTGATATGGCATACCTTTATGGGCTTGTGGAATGATTATGTTGTTATCTGCATTAACATATATAGCTTTAAAGGTATTACAAAATATGACCGTTTTTATGTCATTGATTTTAATTTTTCGAAGGTTTACAGAAATTGGCCTTCTCTCCATCTTTAAAAGCCCATAACTTGGTCAAAATAACTCAGACTTCGATATGGCATACCTTTATGGGCTTGTGGAATGATTTTGTTGTTATCTGCATTAAAATATATAGCTTTAAAGGTATTGCAAAATATAACCGTTTTTATGTCATTGATTTTAATTTTGCGAAGGCTTACAGAAATGGGCCTTCCCTCCATCTTTAAAAGCCCATAACTTGGTCAAAAGAACTCGGATTTCGATATGGCATACCTTTATGGGCTTGTGGAATGATTATGTTGTTATCTGCATTAAAATATATAGCTTTAAAGGTATTAAAAAATATGACCGTTTTTATGTCATTGATTTTAATTTTGCGAAGGCTTACAGAAATGGGCCTTCCCTCCATCTTTAAAAGCCCATAACTTGGTCAAAAGAACTCGGATTTCGATATGGCATACCTTTATGGGCTTGTGGAATGATTATGTTGTTATCTGCATTAAAATATATAGCTTTAAAGGTATTACAGAATATGACCGCTTTTATGTCATTGATTTTAATTTTGCGAAGGTTTACAGAAATGGGCCTTCTCTCCATCTTTAAAAGCCCATAACTTGGTCAAAAGAACTCGGATTTCGATATGGCATACCCTTATGGGCTTGTGGAATGATTATGTTGTTATCTGCATTAAAATATATAGCTTTAAAGGTAGTAAAAAAATGACCGTTTCTATGTCAATGATTTTAATTTTGCGAAGGCTTACAGAAATGGTCCTTCTTTCCATCTTTAAAAGCCCATAACTTGGTCAAAATAACTCGGATTTCGATATGGCATACCTGTATGGGCTTGTGGGATGATTATGTTGTTATCTGCATTTAAATATATTGCTTTAAGGGTAGTAAAAAATATGACTGTTTTAATGTCATTGATTTTAATTTTGCGAAGGTTTACAGAAATGGGCCTTCTTTCCATCTTTAAAAGCCCATAACTTGGTCAAAAGGACTTGGATTTCGATATAGCATACCTTTATGGGCTTGTGGAATGATTGTGTTGTTATCTGCATTAAAATATATAGCTTTAAAGGTATTAAAAAATATAATCGTTTTAATGTCATTGATTTTAATTTTGCGAAAGTTTACAGAAATGGGCCTTCTCTTCATCCTTAAAAGCCCATAACTTGGTCAAAAGGACTAGGATTTCGATATGGCATACCTTTATGGGCTTGTGGAGTGGTTATGTTGTTATCTGCATTAAAATATATAGCTTTAAAAGTATTAAGAAATATGACCGTTTTTATGTCATTGATTATAATTTTGCGAAGGTTTACAGAAATGGGCCTTCTCCCCATCTTTAAAAGCCCATAACTTGGTCAAAATAACTCGGATTTCGATATGGCATACCTGTATGGGCTTGTGGGATGATTATGTTGTTATCTGCATTTAAATATATAGCTTTAAAGGTAGTAAGAAATATGACCGTTTTAATGTCATTGATTTTAATTTTGCGAAGGTTTACAGAAATGGGCCTTCTTTCCATCTTTAAAAGCCCCTAACTTGGTCAAAAGGACTTGGATTTCGATATGGCATACCTTTCTGGGCTTGTGGAATGATTGTGTTGTTATCTGCATTAAAATATATAGCTTTAAAAGTATTAAAAAATATAATCGTTTTAATGTCATTGATTTTAATTTTGCGAAGGTTTACAGAAATGGGCCTTCTCTTCATCCTTTAAAGCCCATAACTTGGTCAAAAGGATTAGGATTTCGATATGGCATACCTTTATGGGCTTGTGGAGTGATTAAGTTGTTATCTGCATTAAAATATATAGCTTTAAAAGTATTAAAAAATATGACCGTTTTTATGTCATTGATTATAATTTTGCGAAGGTTTACAGAAATGGGCCTTCTCTCCATCTTTAAAAGCCCATAACTTGGTCAAAAGAACTCGGATTTCGATATGGCATACCTTTATGGGCTTGTGGAATGATTATGTTGTTATCCGCATTAAAATATATAGCTTTAAAGGTAGAAAAAAATATGACCGTTTTTATGTCATTGATTTTAATTTTGCGAAGGTTTACAGAAATGGGCCTTCTTTCCATCTTTAAAAGCTCATAAGTTAGTCAAAAGGACTCGGATTTTGATATGGCATACCTCTATGGGCTTGTGGAATGATTATGTTGTTATCTGCATTAAAATATATAGATTTAAAGATGGTCAAAAATATGACCGTTTTTTTGTCATTGTTTTTAATTTTGCGAAGGTTTACAGAAATGGGCCTTCTCTCCATCTTTAAAAGCCTATAACTTCGTCAAAAGAACTCGGATTTCGATATGGCATACCTTTATGTGCTTGTGAAATGATTTTGTTGTTATCTGCATAAAAATATATAGCTTTTGAGAAAATAACTCGGATTTCGATATGGCATACCTGTATGGGCTTGTGGGATGATTATGTTGTTATCTGCTTTTAAATATATAGCTTTAAAGGTAGTAAAAAATATGACCGTTTTAATGTCATTAATTTTAATTTTGCGAAGGTTTACAGAAATGGGCCTTCTTTCCATCTTTAAAAGCCCATAACTTGGTCAAAATAACTCCGATTTCGATATGCCATACCTTAATGGGCTTGTGGAATGATTATGTTGTTATCTGCATTAAAATATATAGCTTTAAAGGTATTACATAATATGACCGCTTTTATGTCATTGATTTTAATTTTGCGAAGGTTTACAGAGATGGGCCTTCTTTCCATCTTTAAAAGCCCATAACTTGGTCAAAATAACTCCGATTTCGATATGCCATACCTTAATGGGCTTGTGGAATGATTATGTTGTTATCTGCATTAAAATATATAGCTTTAAGGGTAGTAAAAAATATGACCGCTATTATGTCATTGATTTTAATTTTGCGAAGGTTTACAGAAATGGGCCTTCTCTCCATCTTTAAAAGCCCATAACTTGGTCAAAAGGACTCGGATTTCGATATGGCATACCTTTATGGGCTTTTGGAATGATTATGTTGTTATCTGCATTAAAATATATAGCTTTAAAGGTATTACAAAATATGACCGCTTTTATGTCATTAATTTTAATTTTGCAAAGGTTTACAGAAATGGGCCTTCTCTCCATCTTTAAAAGCCCATAACTTGGTCAAAAGAACTCGGATTTCGATATGGCATACCTTTATGGGCTTGTGGAATGATTATGTTGTTATCTGCATTAAAATATATAGCTTTAAAGGTAGTAAAAAAATGACCGTTTCTATGTCAATGATTTTAATTTTGCGAAGGTTTACAGAAATGGGCCTTCTTTCCATCTTTAAAAGCCCATAACTTGGTCAAAAGGACTTGGATTTCGATATGGCATACCTTTATGGGCTTGTGGAATGATTGTGTTGTTATCTGCATTAAAATATATAGCTTTAAAGGTATTAAAAAATATAATCGTTTTAATGTCATTGATTTTAATTTTGCGAAGGTTTACAGAACTGGGCCTTCTCTTCATCCTTAAAAGCCCATAACTTGGTCAAAAGGACTCGGATTTCGATATGGCATACCTTTATGGGCTTTTGGAATGATTATGTTGTTATCTGCATTAAAATATATAGCTTTAAAGGTATTACATAATATGACCGCTTTTATGTCATTGATTTTAATTTTGCGAAGGTTTACAGAAATGGGCCTTCTCTCCATCTTTAAAAGCCCATAACTTGGTCAAAAGAACTCGGATTTCGATATGGCATACCTTTATGGGCTTGTGGAATGATTATGTTGTTATCTGCATTAAAATATATAGCTTTAAAGGTAGTAAAAAAATGACCGTTTCTATGTCAATGATTTTAATTTTGCGAAGGTTTACAGAAATGGGCCTTCTTTCCATCTTTAAAAGCCCATAACTTGGTCAAAAGGACTTGGATTTCGATATGGCATACCTTTATGGGCTTGTGGAATGATTGTGTTGTTATCTGCATTAAAACATATAGCTTTAAAGGTATTAAAAAATATAATCGTTTTAATGTCATTGATTTTAATTTTGCGAAGGTTTACAGAAATGGGCCTTCTCTTCATCCTTAAAAGCCCATAACTTGGTCAAAAGGACTAGGATTTCGATATGGCATACCTTTATGGGCTTGTGGAGTGATTAAGTTGTTATCTGCATTAAAATATATAGCTTTAAAAGTATTAAAAAATATGACCGTTTTTATGTCATTGATTATAATTTTGCGAAGGTTTACAGAAATGGGCCTTCTCTCCATCTTTAAAAGCCCATAACTTGGTCAAAAGAACTCGGATTTCGATATGGCATACCTTTATGGGCTTGTGGAATGATTATGTTGTTATCCGCATTAAAATATATAGCTTTAAAGGTAGAAAAAAATATGACCGTTTTTATGTCATTGATTTTAATTTTGCGAAGGCTTACAGAAATGGGCCTTCTTTCCATCTTTAAAAGCCCATAACTTAGTCAAAAGGACTTGGATTTCGATATGGCCTACCTTTATGGGCTTGTGGAACGATTATGTTCTTATCTGCATTAAAATGTATAGATTTAAAGGTAGTAAAAAATATGACCGTTTTTATGTCATTGATTTTAATTTTGCGAAGGTTTACAGAAATGGGCCTTCTCTCCATCCTTAAAAGCCCATAACTTGGTCAAAAGAACTCGGATTTTGATATGGCATACCTCTATGGGCTTGTGGAATGATTATGTTGTTATCTGCATTAAAATATATAGCTTTAAAGATGGTCAAAAATATGACCGTTTTTTGTCATTGATTTTAATTTTGCGAAGGCTTACAGAAATGGGCCTTCTCTCCATCTTTAAAAGCCTATAACTTCGTCAAAAGAACTCGGATTTCGATATGGCATACCTTTATGTGCTTGTGAAATGATTTTGTTGTTATCTGCATAAAAATATATAGCTTTAGAGAAAATAACTCGGATTTCGATATGGCATACCTGTATGGGCTTGTGGGATGATTATGTTGTTATCTGCTTTTAAATATATAGCTTTAAAGGTAGTAAAAAATATGACCGTTTTAATGTCATTGATTTTAATTTTGCGAAGGTTTACAGAAATGGGCCTTCTTTCCATCTTTAAAAGCCCATAACTTGGTCAAAAGGACTTGGATTTCGATATGGCATACCTTTATGGGCTTGTGGAATGATTGTGTTGTTATCTGCATTAAAATATATAGCTTTAAAGGTATTAAAAAATATAATCGTTTTAATGTCACTGATTTTAATTTTGCGAAGGTTTACAGAAATGGGCCTTCTCTTCATCCTTAAAAGCCCATAACTTGGTCAAAAGGACTAGGATTTCGATATGCCATACCTTAATGGGCTTGTGGAATGATTGTGTTGTTATCTGCATTAAAATATATAGCTTTAAAGGTATTACAAAATATGACCGCTTTTATGTCATTGATTTTAATTTTGCGAAGGTTTACAGTAATGGGCCTTCTCTCCATCTTTAAAAGCCCATAACTTGGTCAAAATAACTCCGATTTCGATATGGCATACCTTTATGGGCTTGTGGAATGATTATGTTGTTATCTGCACTAAAATATATAGCTTTAAAGGTAGTAAAAAATATGACCGCTTTTATGTCATTGATTTTAATTTTGCGAAGGTTTACAGAAATGGGCCTTCTCTCCATCTTTAAAAGCCCATAACTTGGTCAAAAGAACTCGGACTTCGATATGGCATACCTTTATGGGCTTGTGGAATGATTATGTTGTTATCTGCTTTAAAATATAAAGCTTTAAAGGTAGTAAAAAAATGACCGTTTCTATGTCAATGATTTTAATTTTGCGAAGGTTTACAGAAATGGGCCTTCTTTCCATCTTTAAAAGCCCATAACTTGGTCAAAAGGACTTGGATTTCGATATGGCATACCTTTATGGGCTTGTGGAATGTTTGTGTTGTTATCTGCATTAAAATATATAGCTTTAAAGGTATTAAAAAATATAATCGTTTTAATGTCATTGATTTTAATTTTGCGAAGGTTTACAGAAATGGGCCTTCTCTTCATCCTTAAAAGCCCATAACTTGGTCAAAAGGACTAGGATTTCGATATGGCATACCTTTATGGGCTTGTGGAGTGATTATGTTGTTATCTGCATTAAAATATATAGCTTTAAAAGTATTAAGAAATATGACCGTCTTTATGTCATTGATTATAATTTTGCGAAGGTTTACAGAAATGGGCCTTCTTTCCATATTTAAAAGCCCATAACTTGGTCAAAAGGACTTGGATTTCGATATGGCATACCTTTATGGGCTTGTGGAACGATTGTGTTGTTATCTGCATTAAAATATAAAGCTTTAAAAGTAGTAAAAAATTTGACTGTTTTTATGTCATTGAATTTAATTTTGCGAAGGTTTACAGAAATGGTCCTTCTTTCCATCTTTAAAAGCCCATAACTTGGTCAAAATAACTCGGATTTCGATATGGCATACCTGTATGGGCTTGTGGGATGATTATGTTGTTATCTGCATTTAAATATATTGCTTTAAAGGTAGTAAAAAATATGACCGTTTTAATGTCATTGATTTTAATTTTGCGAAGGTTTACAGAAATGGGCCTTTTTAATATGAAAATCAGTCCTGCCGAGGCAGAGCTGGTCAATTTATTCACCTTATTACTATTATAGTAATTTACATGAATATTATTTAACGTTAACAATAACAGAAGACTTGTGATGTTTTAACATTATTTTGCTGTCATGTAGCTGACAAGAGGTAGGTTTTCGCATAATATTATAACAGAGAGAGAGAGAAAAAAAAAAAAAAACAAAACAGAATAGGGTAGTGAATTGTGACGTCCCTCGCCGTTGACGTCCTTGTTGTTGTTGTTGGTTGGTGGCTGGTTGGCAGTTGGCAGTAGGCGGGCTGCAGCAGGCAAATGGCAGTAAGCGGTTGGTTGTCGGTGTTTAGGAAAACTCCCGTGATCGCTCGTCCCTCTTACGTGCCCCGCCAGTGTCCAATTGGCGGCCGACCACGGTTGACCCAGATCAAGCTGGAAGCGATGTCCACTTCAGCGGCTGCAGTCACACAACGACGTCGGACCCCCAAGCCTCGGTAGTGCGCCGGGGTTAGATGGTATTCGGCCGCAGCAGAATTATCTAGCAAATAGAGAACAAAGTGGGAGAATTAATAAGCTGCGGCTTCCCTCGCAGTTGCAGTCGTCTTGGGGTGAGCGTTGTTGTAGTCCTCTTGGAGTGAGTGCCGTTGATGTCATTTTGGGATGAGCGCCGTTGCAGTAGTTTGGGACCTCCATGCCGGTATCCAGTCGTCGGTCGCCATCAGCCGCCCAGGGTCGAAGACGGTAGAAACCTCACCAGCAGTTGCTGGTACACATCGGCGCCGAATTTCCGAGGCTCGGGAGTGCGTCAAAGGTGGTAGGCAGGGAGCCGCGGCGATATAGCTACACGACGGTCTTTGAAGCGCGGGCTATTGGAATTCTAATACGACGCGGCTATTTCAATATCTTCGGTGTAGTTTAATTTTGAAGCGCGCTGTTGAAGCCACTTGTGATATCTTGGCGGTTGATTGGCGTTTGGCGGCCGGATGGTGGTGAGATGGTGGTATGTGGGGAACTCTTACGTTTGTTTGTCCCTTTTACGTGCCACACTTACGTTGTTTGTTATGTTTCAGTTCGGGAACAGCAGTAGGCTTAAGTACGTCTGGTGGCAGAGGTACGATACGTTTGCGTTGTTTGTTACGTTTCAGGTTGCGTTTTGGTATTTTGGTAGCCTTGATCAGCTGTTATTTGGAAGTCGACTTTTCCTTTCCCCAGCTTTTATTAGCTACGTGTATTCGAGTAGGCATCATTAGCAGACAGTGATTCCGGCAGCAACATCCATGAGAGTCCAGTCGGCGATCGCGTTCAGGTAACCCAAGTCTGGGTTGGTCGGGGTAAATTATGTTTGCGTTGTTTGTTATGTTTCCGATTACGTTTGCGTTGTTTATTACGTTTCAGGTTACGTTTGCGTTGTTTGTTATGTTTCAGGTTACGTTTGCGTTGTTTGTTACGTTTAAGGTTACGTTTGCGTTGTTTGTTACGTTTCAGGTTACGTTTGCGTTGTTTGTTACGTTTCGGATTACGTTTGCGATGTTTGTTACGTTACAGGTTATTTTTTTTAATATGAAAATCAGTCCTGCCGAGGCAGAGCTGGTCAATTTATTCACCTTATTACTATTATAGTAATTTACATGAATATTATTTAACGTTAACAATAACAGAAGACTTGTGATGTTTTAACATTATTTTGCTGTCATGTAGCTGACAAGAGGTAGGTTTTCGCATAATATTATAACAGAGAGAGAGAGAGAGAAAAAAAAAACAAAACAGAATAGGGTAGTGAATTGTGACGTCCCTCGCCGTTGACGTCCTTGTTGTTGTTGTTGGTTGGTGGCTGGTTGGCAGTTGGCAGTAGGCGGGCTGCAGCAGGCAAATGGCAGTAAGCGGTTGGTTGTCGGTGTTTAGGAAAACTCCCGTGATCGCTCGTCCCTCTTACGTGCCCCGCCAGTGTCCAATTGGCGGCCGACCACGGTTGACCCAGATCAAGCTGGAAGCGATGTCCACTTCAGCGGCTGCAGTCACACAACGACGTCGGACCCCCAAGCCTCGGTAGTGCGCCGGGGTTAGATGGTATTCGGCCGCAGCAGAATTATCTAGCAAATAGAGAACAAAGTGGGAGAATTAATAAGCTGCGGCTTCCCTCGCAGTTGCAGTCGTCTTGGGGTGAGCGTTGTTGTAGTCCTCTTGGAGTGAGTGCCGTTGATGTCATTTTGGGATGAGCGCCGTTGCAGTAGTTTGGGACCTCCATGCCGGTATCCAGTCGTCGGTCGCCATCAGCCGCCCAGGGTCGAAGACGGTAGAAACCTCACCAGCAGTTGCTGGTACACATCGGCGCCGAATTTCCGAGGCTCGGGAGTGCGTCAAAGGTGGTAGGCAGGGAGCCGCGGCGATATAGCTACACGACGGTCTTTGAAGCGCGGGCTATTGGAATTCTAATACGACGCGGCTATTTCAATATCTTCGGTGTAGTTTAATTTTGAAGCGCGCTGTTGAAGCCACTTGTGATATCTTGGCGGTTGATTGGCGTTTGGCGGCCGGATGGTGGTGAGATGGTGGTATGTGGGGAACTCTTACGTTTGTTTGTCCCTTTTACGTGCCACACTTACGTTGTTTGTTATGTTTCAGTTCG
The DNA here is from genome assembly GCF_014743375.2 of Drosophila subpulchrella. Taxonomy (NCBI): domain Eukaryota; kingdom Metazoa; phylum Arthropoda; class Insecta; order Diptera; family Drosophilidae; genus Drosophila; species Drosophila subpulchrella. The sequence continues at coordinate 55,797 of NW_023665543.1, forward strand.
GGAACAGCAGTAGGCTTAAGTACGTCTGGTGGCAGAGGTACGATACGTTTGCGTTGTTTGTTACGTTTCAGGTTGCGTTTTGGTATTTTGGTAGCCTTGATCAGCTGTTATTTGGAAGTCGACTTTTCCTTTCCCCAGCTTTTATTAGCTACGTGTATTCGAGTAGGCATCATTAGCAGACAGTGATTCCGGCAGCAACATCCATGAGAGTCCAGTCGGCGATCGCGTTCAGGTAACCCAAGTCTGGGTTGGTCGGGGTAAATTATGTTTGCGTTGTTTGTTATGTTTCCGATTACGTTTGCGTTGTTTATTACGTTTCAGGTTGCGTTTGCGTTGTTTGTTATGTTTCAGGTTACGTTTGCGTTGTTTGTTACGTTTAAGGTTACGTTTGCGTTGTTTGTTACGTTTCAGGTTACGTTTGCGTTGTTTGTTACGTTTCGGATTACGTTTGCGATGTTTGTTACGTTACAGGTTACGTTTGCGTTGTTTGTTACGTTTCAGATTACGTTTTAGTGTTTTGGTATTTTAGTATTTTATTGTCTTAGTCAGCTGTTATCTCAAGACAAAAATGTGGGAAAGAAAAATCAACCAAGTGTTATTTAGCTGGGAGTGTACCTGACTTTTAACCGACTTTTTTTTTTTCCGTTTTCCTTGTTTTCTTTAGCAGCTGCGTTCGTGTATCAATCACAGAGGGTCGCGACTCCGGCAGCAACGCCCATCGGATTCCAGACGCAATCGCATTCAGCCACCCCAGTCGCAGAGGAAGATGGAATTTTTTCTGAGCTCGGCCAATCTGGATTGGGCCACGAGGCCCTCTTGGTGAAGGCGCAAATAGGTCCTTGCGCAGCGCCGATGTCCATCCGATCTCAAGCAAGCGACATCAGTAGTTCGCTGCAACTGCGGGAGTGCAACCCGTGCCACACTGCCAACATGCACAGCCACCAAGGCCCAAGATGGAGGTGGGGTCAGTTGTGACCTGTTCAATTCGCAGTGGGCTCTGTATAATTTCCCTTTAAGATGAGTAAATATTAATTGTACCCTCCCTCTTAGGATCTTCAAATTGATGTTCGTCCGGAAAGCAGCCCAGTGCAGGGCGCGCTAGCAGGCTGCATACGAGAGGCTGCAGTGAGACACCCAGCGGCGCACAGAAGCACTAGAGCATGGTTCTGGGAGTTATGTGAGTTATCCTATGTTCCATATTTGATCCTTGAAGAGGCTAGTAATGTCTTTAGTTAGGTCTGTGATGATAATTGTTGTTGGTCCGTATTAGGGCGCGTTATTTGTTCCGTTTGTAGTGCATTGTTGAAAAAGGTTAAAAAGGAGAATAGCGATGCTGTCGGCAGTGCGTTTGTGTGTTGGAGAGTTGTAGCAGGGGGGGGTCCTTCTTCAATGTTGACTTCAATATCCGTAGGGCTGCTGCTAGCTTCTGTTAAGGGGTCGTCTTCAACGAGAAGGTGCAATTTTCTCTTGATTTCTCGCATATTTTCAAAGAGTTGGGTTTCAGAGCTTGTGAGTGTGTGCGCTTCTCCTTCGCGAGTCGTAGCAGCAGCAGCGGTGGTAGTGGTGGCAGTGGCAGTAGTAGTTGAGGCAGTAGCAGTAGCAGTAGTGGGGAAAGGCGTGGTTGAGGTCTGCAGGTAGCTTTGAAGGTTGGTTAGGAGGGGCGTTTGTTCGGCTTCTATTGGTACCAGATATTCCTCCTCGCCCCTGAAGTCGGATATTATCAGCCTTTGGATTGCAAGGCATTGTCCGCGGATCAGTTCCGCTGTAGCTCTACGGGAGTTAGTACCATGCACGTATTTTCTTTTGAGTACATTGATTTGTCCTTCGCAAAGTCTGCTGGGTGGTGGGTTGGGAGTAGATCTAGGCGCGGTTGCCGCTCGTTCAGCGTTTTCTGTTGCCTTTCTTTCGAGTTCTTCGTCTTGTATCTGAAGTAGTGTAGGGAGGCCGTGTCTGATATACCGTCGTATGCAGTCCCGGATTGCTTTCTGCTCAGCTAAGGAGTAATTCATGGTGCTTGCTTCGGCTGGAGTTGGTGGAAGTGGTAGCTCGTCAATCGGAGTAGGGTGGCGTCTGAGAGGGTCGAAGTAAAGTCGCTGTTGAGTGACGTATCTTGGTCTGCGTAGCGCTAGTCTTATCGGGATGTGCGGCTCTTCCAGGATCTTTCTGGCCATAGGGTTTTGGTGCCCTACAAGGGAGTTTGCGAATCTGCTGCTGGCCTGAGCGTAAATTTCCTCTGCTGTTTTTATGTTGTATGTGCTTCTGATAGTGTCGTTCCTCGTGTACCTGGTTGCACCCACCGTCTTTCTTATGGCTTTGTTGTGTGCCCTCTGGATACTGAGGAGGGAAGTGTTCGAGGCCAGCGCACCCCAGACCGCGATAGCGTATTGCCAGATGGGGGTGATGATCTGTTTGATAAGCAGGACCTTGCAGTTCTTTTGTAGTTTGCTGTCTCTTCCCAAAATCCATTCTAGACGCTTCTCTGCAGCTCTCACTTTGCTCCTAAGTAGATTCACGTGGGAGAGAAGGTTGAGTTTAGTATCCAGGACAACGCCGAGGTATACCTGCTTGTTTTTTTTAATATGAAAATCAGTCCTGCCGAGGCAGAGCTGGTCAATTTATTCACCTTATTACTATTATAGTAATTTACATGAATATTATTTAACGTTAACAATAACAGAAGACTTGTGATGTTTTAACATTATTTTGCTGTCATGTAGCTGACAAGAGGTAGGTTTTCGCATAATATTATAACAGAGAGAGAGAGAAAAAAAAAAACAAAACAGAATAGGGTAGTGAATTGTGACGTCCCTCGCCGTTGACGTCCTTGTTGTTGTTGTTGGTTGGTGGCTGGTTGGCAGTTGGCAGTAGGCGGGCTGCAGCAGGCAAATGGCAGTAAGCGGTTGGTTGTCGGTGTTTAGGAAAACTCCCGTGATCGCTCGTCCCTCTTACGTGCCCCGCCAGTGTCCAATTGGCGGCCGACCACGGTTGACCCAGATCAAGCTGGAACGATGTCCACTTCAGCAGCTGCAGTCACACAACGACGTCGGACCCCCAAGCCTCGGTAGTGCGCCGGGGTTAGATGGTATTCGGCCGCAGCAGAATTATCTAGCAAATAGAGAACAAAGTGGGAGAATTAATAAGCTGCGGCTTCCCTCGCAGTTGCAGTCGTCTTGGGGTGAGCGTTGTTGTAGTCCTCTTGGAGTGAGTGCCGTTGATGTCATTTTGGGATGAGCGCCGTTGCAGTAGTTTGGGACCTCCATGCCGGTATCCAGTCGTCGGTCGCCAGCAGCCGCCCAGGGTCGAAGACGGTAGAAACCTCACCAGCAGTTGCTGGTACACATCGGCGCCGAATTTCCGAGGCTCGGGAGTGCGTCAAAGGTGGTAGGCAGGGAGCCGCGGCGATATAGCTACACGACGGTCTTTGAAGCGCGGGCTATTGGAATTCTAATACGACGCGGCTATTTCAATATCTTCGGTGTAGTTTAATTTTGAAGCGCGCTGTTGAAGCCACTTGTGATATCTTGGCGGTTGATTGGCGTTTGGCGGCCGGATGGTGGTGAGATGGTGGTATGTGGGGAACTCTTACGTTTGTTTGTCCCTTTTACGTGCCACACTTACGTTGTTTGTTATGTTTCAGTTCGGGAACAGCAGTAGGCTTAAGTACGTCTGGTGGCAGAGGTACGATACGTTTGCGTTGTTTGTTACGTTTCAGGTTGCGTTTTGGTATTTTGGTAGCCTTGATCAGCTGTTATTTGGAAGTCGACTTTTCCTTTCCCCAGCTTTTATTAGCTACGTGTATTCGAGTAGGCATCATTAGCAGACAGTGATTCCGGCAGCAACATCCATGAGAGTCCAGTCGGCGATCGCGTTCAGGTAACCCAGGTCTGGGTTGGTCGGGGTAAATTATGTTTGCGTTGTTTGTTGTGTTTCCGATTACGTTTGCGTTGTTTATTACGTTTCAGGTTACGTTTGCGTTGTTTGTTATGTTTCAGGTTACGTTTGCGTTGTTTGTTACGTTTAAGGTTACGTTTGCGTTGTTTGTTACGTTTCAGGTTACGTTTGCGTTGTTTGTTACGTTTCGGATTACGTTTGCGATGTTTGTTACGTTACAGGTTACGTTTGCGTTGTTTGTTACGTTTCAGATTACGTTTTAGTGTTTTGGTATTTTAGTATTTTATTGTCTTAGTCAGCTGTTATCTCAAGACAAAAATGTGGCAAAGAAAAATCAACCAAGTGTTATTTAGCTGGGAGTGTACCTGACTTTTAACCGACTTTTTTTATCCGTTTTCCTTGTTTTCTTTAGCAGCTGCGTTCGTGTATCAATCACAGAGGGTCGCGACTCCGGCAGCAACGCCCATCGGATTCCAGACGCAATCGCATTCAGCCACCCCAGTCGCAGAGGAAGATGGAATTTTTTCTGAGCTCGGCCAATCTGGATTGGGCCACGAGGCCCTCTTGGTGAAGGCGCAAATAGGTCCTTGCGCAGCGCCGATGTCCATCCGATCTCAAGCAAGCGACATCAGTAGTTCGCTGCAACTGCGGGAGTGCAACCCGTGCCACACTGCCAACATGCACAGCCACCAAGGTCCAAGATGGAGGTGGGGTCAGTTGTGACCTGTTCAATTCGCAGTGGGCTCTGTATAATTTCCCTTTAAGATGAGTAAATATTAATTGTACCCTCCCTCTTAGGATCTTCAAATTGATGTTCGTCCGGAAAGCAGCCCAGTGCAGGGCGCGCTAGCAGGCTGCATACGAGAGGCTGCAGTGAGACACCCAGCGGCGCACAGAAGCACTAGAGCATGGTTCTGGGAGTTATGTGAGTTATCCTATGTTCCATATTTGATCCTTGAAGAGGCTAGTAATGTCTTTAGTTAGGTCTGTGATGGTAATTATTGTTGGTCCGTATTAGGGCGCGTTATTTGTTCCGTTTGTAGTGCATTGTTGAAAAAGGTTAAAAAGGAGAATAGCGATGCTGTCGGCAGTGCATTTGTGTGTTGGAGAGTTGTAGCAGGGGGGGGTCCTTCTTCAATGTTGACTTCAATATCCGTAGGGCTGCTGCTAGCTTCTGTTAAGGGGTCGTCTTCAACGAGAAGGTGCAATTTTCTCTTGATTTCTCGCATATTTTCAAAGAGTTGGGTTTCAGAGCTTGTGAGTGTGTGCGCTTCTCCTTCGCGAGTCGTAGCAGCAGCAGCGGTGGTAGTGGTGGCAGTGGCAGTAGTAGTTGAGGCAGTAGCAGTAGCAGTAGTGGGGAAAGGCGTGGTTGAGGTCTGCAGGTAGCTTTGAAGGTTGGTTAGGAGGGGCGTTTGTTCGGCTTCTATTGGTACCAGATATTCCTCCTCGCCCCTGAAGTCGGATATTATCAGCCTTTGGATTGCAAGGCATTGTCCGCGGATCAGTTCCGCTGTAGCTCTACGGGAGTTAGTACCATGCACGTATTTTCTTTTGAGTACATTGATTTGTCCTTCGCAAAGTCTGCTGGGTGGTGGGTTGGGAGTAGATCTAGGCGCGGTTGCCGCTCGTTCAGCGTTTTCTGTTGCCTTTCTTTCGAGTTCTTCGTCTTGTATCTGAAGTAGTGTAGGGAGGCCGTGTCTGATATACCGTCGTATGCAGTCCCGGATTGCTTTCTGCTCAGCTAAGGAGTAATTCATGGTGCTTGCTTCGGCTGGAGTTGGTGGAAGTGGTAGCTCGTCAATCGGAGTAGGGTGGCGTCTGAGAGGGTCGAAGTAAAGTCGCTGTTGAGTGACGTATCTTGGTCTGCGTAGCGCTAGTCTTATCGGGATGTGCGGCTCTTCCAGGATCTTTCTGGCCATAGGGTTTTGGTGCCCTACAAGGGAGTTTGCGAATCTGCTGCTGGCCTGAGCGTAAATTTCCTCTGCTGTTTTTATGTTGTATGTGCTTCTGATAGTGTCGTTCCTCGTGTACCTGGTTGCACCCACCGTCTTTCTTATGGCTTTGTTGTGTGCCCTCTGGATACTGAGGAGGGAAGTGTTCGAGGCCAGCGCACCCCAGACCGCGATAGCGTATTGCCAGATGGGGGTGATGATCTGTTTGATAAGCAGGACCTTGCAGTTCTTTTGTAGTTTGCTGTCTCTTCCCAAAATCCATTCTAGACGCTTCTCTGCAGCTCTCACTTTGCTCCTAAGTAGATTCACGTGGGAGAGAAGGTTGAGTTTAGTATCCAGGACAACGCCGAGGTATACCTGCTTGTTGCTCAGTGGGATAGCTTTATTTTCCAGTTTGATGGTGAGGTTTCTGTGTTGGGTTAGACTCCTTTGAGTAAAGATTACATGAGCCGTTTTAGCAGTATTGACAGAGATGTTCCATTTGTTTGCCCATGCTGTAAAGGACCGCAGAAAAACTTCATTCTTCTTAGCCGCCGACGATGGGTGGTCAGCCCTAGAAAGGATTATGGTATCGTCCGCGTATGTGGCTAGCATCATGTTGTGAACTTTTGGAACCGGGAATCTTAGGAAGTTTGGGACCTGGGCGGTTTCTGGTGTGGGCATATCAGAGGAGAAGATGGAGTATAGGACAGGACCTAAGTTGCTACCTTGGGGAACTCCAGCATTGATTCTACCCAGGCGTGATTTGGACCCATCTGAACAGTTTACCACAAACGTCCTATTTTGTAAATAACTTTTTAAGACCCTGAACATTTTGCTCGGTACGATTTTAACCAGTTTGCTTAGGAGACCTGTGTGCCAGACCTTGTCAAATGCTTCTGCTATGTCAATAAAGACGGCGGAGCAGAATTGTTTGTTTTCGTAGGTGTCTAGTATGAAGTTGGTAACTCGTGCTAGTTGCTGTTCAGTTCCGTGTTCCTTCCTGAAACCAAATTGGTGAGAAGGGATCGCTTTGGCAAACAGGGGAAAGTCGAATAGCCTGTTTAGGAGCATCCTTTCAAGGATCTTGGAGAAGCCAGTTAGTAGGCTTATAGGCCTGTATGATGAGAGTTCCGCGCTGTCCTTTCCCGGCTTTAGAATCAGAGTAATGGCAGCATGTCTCCATTGCGTAGGGTAGTGGCCAAGCCTCAGGATGGCGTTGTAGATTAACAAGAGATATAGGAGAGCCTTTGTCGGGAGGATCCTTATCAACTTGTTATCTATCTTATCACTACCTGGAGCCTTGTTCAGGTCGAGCGCCTGTATTTCTTGTTTAAGCTCGGCCAATGTAATGGGTCTGAGTGCAATGTCCGTGTCGTCATCCGAGTGGTTTGTGATGTCTTCCTGGATCTTAATCCTTTCCTCTGGGGTGTTTAGCAGCTTGGGGCTAAATCTGTTCTCCAGATGCCCCACGAATAGGTCTGCCTTTTCAGAAATGGTCTTGGTCCATCTAATCTGCTGTGCCCCGTCAGCTCCTTCTGTGCGGTATTTAATGGGGTGACATGCCTGCGGTTGCTTTTTTAGAGCGTTAGTAATTTTCCACAGCTTTTGTAGCTTGTACCTGTCTTGGGTATCTATTTCCTGTAGTTGTCTATTTATATTATTGGCTTTAAGTCTAGTCAGGGCTTTTCGTAGTTGGTTTTCGACGGCTTTATATCTTTTGGCTGCCTCGGCTGTGCCCAAGTCCCTGAAGACCTGTTTTAGTCTCCGCTTTTCGTTAAGTAAATCCCTGGTAGGTTCGTCTAGATTGTAATGATGGTCAAGGCCTGCTCTTCTGCGCTGTCTATTTGGGTATCTTATGTCATTTGTGTTCCGGCTTGCCGCCTCTGCCGCTTCTCGTATGTTTCTCAGTAGGATGTCAACCGCATCCTCTATGTCCAGGTCGCTATTTATTTCGGTGTTCAAGTGTATCTTCCGTTCCAATATATCACCGAATCTCTCTTTGTTATTGACTCTTATTCTGTCGCCGGGTTTGGTGATGAGGAACTCTTGGTCTGTGGCTATGTCTATCTTTATTGGAAGGTGGTCGGAACTGAGTTCAGGGGTGGAGCTTGTTTTTAAACACGTGCGGGAGATTCCGGCGCATATTGCTAGGTCAATTGCCGAAGGTCGCTTTCTAGCATCATGTGGATAGTGGGTGGGGCTTCCCGTGGCTAGCAGGTTGAATTTCTTTTGGGCCTGGATTGTCTTGAAGAGGGCTTGGCCTCTTTTGCAAGACCGGGTGTTGCCCCACCACATATGCTTCGCGTTCCAGTCCCCTCCGGCAATTACCTTTGTTTCACCGCTTATCAGGTTGCCCAGATGTTTGAGAAGGTGTTTAAAGTGACCGGGTTGCCATTGGTACGAGGGGGGGCAGTATATTGGGGCAAGGATGAGCATCTCTTTTCTATTGTTGCTCTCAGGGAGCAGGACAATTGGTGTACTTTGTATGCAGTCGAGTGAGATTGGCTCTAGTGCCGAATGCCTCATGTTGTCCCTGATGTAGATGGCAGTGCCTCCTTTTCTGTACGAGTTAGGGTTGTTGGTAAAGTAGGAATAATAACCCGGGATGTTTAGGTTTAGTTTTGTGTGGTCTGCTCGTACTTCTACTACCATCATGACGTCAATTGAGTTGTTATTGACGTAGACTTCCAGCTCTTCCAGTTTGTTCCTCAGCCCACCTGCGTTCCAGAAGGCAATGTGCAAACGTTTGCTATTCATGAGAGAGTATCATTGCTGGTGCCGGGGTTGCTAGTGTTGGCGGTTTTTTTTTTTTTTTTTTTTTTTTTTTTTTTTTTTTTTTTTTTTTTTTTTTTTTTTTTTTTTTATGAAAAAAAAAAATCAGTCCTGCCGAGGCAGAGCTGGTCAATTTATTCACCTTATTACTATTATAGTAATTTACATGAATATTATTTAACGTTAACAATAACAGAAGACTTGTGATGTTTTAACATTATTTTGCTGTCATGTAGCTGACAAGAGGTAGGTTTTCGCATAATATTATAACAGAGAGAGAGAGAAGAAAACAAAACAGAATAGGGTAGTGAATTGTGACGTCCCTCGCCGTTGACGTCCTTGTTGTTGTTGTTGGTTGGTGGCTGGTTGGCAGTTGGCAGTAGGCGGGCTGCAGCAGGCAAATGGCAGTAAGCGGTTGGTTGTCGGTGTTTAGGAAAACTCCCGTGATCGCTCGTCCCTCTTACGTGCCCCGCCAGTGTCCAATTGGCGGCCGACCACGGTTGACCCAGATCAAGCTGGAAGCGATGTCCACTTCAGCAGCTGCAGTCACACAACGACGTCGGACCCCCAAGCCTCGGTAGTGCGCCGGGGTTAGATGGTATTCGGCCGCAGCAGAATTATCTAGCAAATAGAGAACAAAGTGGGAGAATTAATAAGCTGCGGCTTCCCTCGCAGTTGCAGTCGTCTTGGGGTGAGCGTTGTTGTAGTCCTCTTGGAGTGAGTGCCGTTGATGTCATTTTGGGATGAGCGTCGTTGCAGTAGTTTGGGACCTCCATGCCGGTATCCAGTCGTCGGTCGCCAGCAGCCGCCCAGGGTCGAAGACGGTAGAAACCTCACCAGCAGTTGCTGGTACACATCGGCGCCGAATTTCCGAGGCTCGGGAGTGCGTCAAAGGTGGTAGGCAGGGAGCCGCGGCGATATAGCTACACGACGGTCTTTGAAGCGCGGGCTATTGGAATTCTAATACGACGCGGCTATTTCAATATCTTCGGTGTAGTTTAATTTTGAAGCGCGCTGTTGAAGCCACTTGTGATATCTTGGCGGTTGATTGGCGTTTGGCGGCCGGATGGTGGTGAGATGGTGGTATGTGGGGAACTCTTACGTTTGTTTGTCCCTTTTACGTGCCACACTTACGTTGTTTGTTATGTTTCAGTTCGGGAACAGCAGTAGGCTTAAGTACGTCTGGTGGCAGAGGTACGATACGTTTGCGTTGTTTGTTACGTTTCAGGTTGCGTTTTGGTATTTTGGTAGCCTTGATCAGCTGTTATTTGGAAGTCGACTTTTCCTTTCCCCAGCTTTTATTAGCTACGTGTATTCGAGTAGGCATCATTAGCAGACAGTGATTCCGGCAGCAACATCCATGAGAGTCCAGTCGGCGATCGCGTTCAGGTAACCCAGGTCTGGGTTGGTCGGGGTAAATTATGTTTGCGTTGTTTGTTATGTTTCCGATTACGTTTGCGTTGTTTATTACGTTTCAGGTTACGTTTGCGTTGTTTGTTATGTTTCAGGTTACGTTTGCGTTGTTTGTTACGTTTAAGGTTACGTTTGCGTTGTTTGTTACGTTTCAGGTTACGTTTGCGTTGTTTGTTACGTTTCGGATTACGTTTGCGATGTTTGTTACGTTACAGGTTACGTTTGCGTTGTTTGTTACGTTTCAGATTACGTTTTAGTGTTTTGGTATTTTAGTATTTTATTGTCTTAGTCAGCTGTTATCTCAAGACAAAAATGTGGGAAAGAAGAATCAACCAAATGTTATTTAGCTGGGAGTGTACCTGACTTTTAACCGACTTTTTTTATCCGTTTTCCTTGTTTTCTTTAGCAGCTGCGTTCGTGTATCAATCACAGAGGGTCGCGACTCCGGCAGCAACGCCCATCGGATTCCAGACGCAATCGCATTCAGCCACCCCAGTCGCAGAGGAAGATGGAATTTTTCTGAGCTCGGCCAATCTGGATTGGGCCACGAGGCCCTCTTGGTGAAGGCGCAAATAGGTCCTTGCGCAGCGCCGATGTCCATCCGATCTCAAGCAAGCGACATCAGTAGTTCGCTGCAACTGCGGGAGTGCTCACCCGTGCCACACTGCCAACATGCACAGCCACCAAGGCCCAGGATGGAGGTGGGGTCAGTTGTGACCTGTTCAATTCGCAGTGGGCTCTGTATAATTTCCCTTTAAGATGAGTAAATATTAATTGTACCCTCCCTCTTAGGATCTTCAAATTGATGTTCGTCCGGAAAGCAGCCCAGTGCAGGGCGCGCTAGCAGGCTGCATACGAGAGGCTGCAGTGAGACACCCAGCGGCGCACAGAAGCACTAGAGCATGGTTCTGGGAGTTATGTGAGTTATCCTATGTTCCATATTTGATCCTTGAAGAGGCTAGTAATGTCTTTAGTTAGGTCTGTGATGATAATTATTGTTGGTCCGTATTAGGGCGCGTTATTTGTTCCGTTTGTAGTGCATTGTTGAAAAAGGTTAAAAAGGAGAATAGCGATGCTGTCGGCAGTGCGTTTGTGTGTTGGAGAGTTGTAGCAGGGGGGGGTCCTTCTTCAATGTTGACTTCAATATCCGTAGGGCTGCTGCTAGCTTCTGTTAAGGGGTCGTCTTCAACGAGAAGGTGCAATTTTCTCTTGATTTCTCGCATATTTTCAAAGAGTTGGGTTTCAGAGCTTGTGAGTGTGTGCGCTTCTCCTTCGCGAGTCGTAGCAGCAGCAGCGGTGGTAGTGGTGGCAGTGGCAGTAGTAGTTGAGGCAGTAGCAGTAGCAGTAGTGGGGAAAGGCGTGGTTGAGGTCTGCAGGTAGCTTTGAAGGTTGGTTAGGAGGGGCGTTTGTTCGGCTTCTATTGGTACCAGATATTCCTCCTCGCCCCTGAAGTCGGATATTATCAGCCTTTGGATTGCAAGGCATTGTCCGCGGATCAGTTCCGCTGTAGCTCTACGGGAGTTAGTACCATGCACGTATTTTCTTTTGAGTACATTGATTTGTCCTTCGCAAAGTCTGCTGGGTGGTGGGTTGGGAGTAGATCTAGGCGCGGTTGCCGCTCGTTCAGCGTTTTCTGTTGCCTTTCTTTCGAGTTCTTCGTCTTGTATCTGAAGTAGTGTAGGGAGGCCGTGTCTGATATACCGTCGTATGCAGTCCCGGATTGCTTTCTGCTCAGCTAAGGAGTAATTCATGGTGCTTGCTTCGGCTGGAGTTGGTGGAAGTGGTAGCTCGTCAATCGGAGTAGGGTGGCGTCTGAGAGGGTCGAAGTAAAGTCGCTGTTGAGTGACGTATCTTGGTCTGCGTAGCGCTAGTCTTATCGGGATGTGCGGCTCTTCCAGGATCTTTCTGGCCATAGGGTTTTGGTGCCCTACAAGGGAGTTTGCGAATCTGCTGCTGGCCTGAGCGTAAATTTCCTCTGCTGTTTTTATGTTGTATGTGCTTCTGATAGTGTCGTTCCTCGTGTACCTGGTTGCACCCACCGTCTTTCTTATGGCTTTGTTGTGTGCCCTCTGGATACTGAGGAGGGAAGTGTTCGAGGCCAGCGCACCCCAGACCGCGATAGCGTATTGCCAGATGGGGGTGATGATCTGTTTGATAAGCAGGACCTTGCAGTTCTTTTGTAGTTTGCTGTCTCTTCCCAAAATCCATTCTAGACGCTTCTCTGCAGCTCTCACTTTGCTCCTAAGTAGATTCACGTGGGAGAGAAGGTTGAGTTTAGTATCCAGGACAACGCCGAGGTATACCTGCTTGTTGCTCAGTGGGATAGCTTTATTTTCCAGTTTGATGGTGAGGTTTCTGTGTTGGGTTAGACTCCTTTGAGTAAAGATTACATGAGCCGTTTTAGCAGTATTGACAGAGATGTTCCACTTGTTTGCCCATGCTGTAAAGGACCGCAGAAAAACTTCATTCTTCTTAGCCGCCGACGATGGGTGGTCAGCCCTAGAAAGGATTATGGTATCGTCCGCGTATGTGGCTAGCATCATGTTGTGAACTTTTGGAACCGGGAATCTTAGGAAGTTTGGGACCTGGGCGGTTTCTGGTGTGGGCATATCAGAGGAGAAGATGGAGTATAGGACAGGACCTAAGTTGCTACCTTGGGGAACTCCAGCATTGATTCTACCCAGGCGTGATTTGGACCCATCTGAACAGTTTACCACAAACGTCCTATTTTGTAAATAACTTTTTAAGACCCTGAACATTTTGCTCGGTACGATTTTAACCAGTTTGCTTAGGAGACCTGTGTGCCAGACCTTGTCAAATGCTTCTGCTATGTCAATAAAGACGGCGGAGCAGAATTGTTTGTTTTCGTAGGTGTCTAGTATGAAGTTGGTAACTCGTGCTAGTTGCTGTTCAGTTCCGTGTTCCTTCCTGAAACCAAATTGGTGAGAAGGGATCGCTTTGGCAAACAGGGGAAAGTCGAATAGCCTGTTTAGGAGCATCCTTTCAAGGATCTTGGAGAAGCCAGTTAGTAGGCTTATAGGCCTGTATGATGAGAGTTCCGCGCTGTCCTTTCCCGGCTTTAGAATCAGAGTAATGGCAGCATGTCTCCATTGCGTAGGGTAGTGGCCAAGCCTCAGGATGGCGTTGTAGATTAACAAGAGATATAGGAGAGCCTTTGTCGGGAGGATCCTTATCAACTTGTTATCTATCTTATCACTACCTGGAGCCTTGTTCAGGTCGAGCGCCTGTATTTCTTGTTTAAGCTCGGCCAATGTAATGGGTCTGAGTGCAATGTCCGTGTCGTCATCCGAGTGGTTTGTGATGTCTTCCTGGATCTTAATCCTTTCCTCTGGGGTGTTTAGCAGCTTGGGGCTAAATCTGTTCTCCAGATGCCCCACGAATAGGTCTGCC